>NC_135018.1:12525438-12825438 GCF_051020955.1 Megalopta genalis | reverse complement strand
GCCCGCATTTTAGAGGCCCTGCAGTCGATCAGGGTACGCGGAGCGTGCGAGCGTACAATTCTTCGCCACTTATAGCGGGTCATTAACGATGCCCTCGACGATCCTTCGCGGCAAGCAGTGTCGTTCCGTCGTGTGCACGCTTCTTTGTCGGCTTTATCCTAGTGCAACTCAGTTTTCAGTCGTAACAAGACTGCTGTGTCGGCTCGAACCACAACCCACAGGAAGCATTCGTAAACTAGCCTGTCAAGATGTTTCGCCAGCTGTATATCTATGGACCGAATCAATTAAATATTTGATGGAAAACAGATTTTATCGATGATTCAAAGTACAGATTATTAGCTTTTAGCTCGTTACGGACCGCGATGTTTTAGTTTATGTATTTTGGCTGCGGTACGTCGGTAATACTTTTTATTCGGTGTTAACTTTAACTTTAAACTTCAACGCTCGGTCGGCTAACCCTGGGTCACACTTAATCTGAAAAGTATGTAAGGAATGTTACGCACATTGTATACAGTTCCTGTCCAGTAATCAGCATAGAGGTGAACAGTGAAGTGCTGTGTAAAATTTTATTCCATTTCTTTGTAAAATTTCGCTTGAAATAATATACTATATTGCGATGTCAGGAGAAAATTGTTTAAACAAGGACGAAAATACTGTCTTTGGACAACTAGAAGATCCTGGAAATAGTGATAATTCTTCGGATGATCAAAGTGACATTGAACCTGAAATGCAAGATTCCGAGGCAGATGTTAAAGACAATATAATATAATTAAATTATATATATATATATATTAAATTATATTATAATTATAATATAATTAAAGACAATATATAAAACATGTAATAGATTTATTTGTAAAATTCACACCAATGATATTATTATGTGTATAAATTGCGAAAATGACGAATGAAAAAATAATTTTCTCCTGTATTCTGCATTCATTTTATTGTCTTACCTATCCTTTTAATGTATAATAATACATAATTGTATTAGGAGAACTGTTTTTAAAGTATATATTAGTATGATTCCAAAAATACCCATCTTTGAAAAGGATTTACAGCAGTCTCTCCCGAAAATGTCAAATTTCAGAGGATGCTGCGAATTTCTCTGTGCCAGTCCTACACCTATACAATTCATTGTTACGTCGATGCTAAGACGTTCGACGGAGTCGGCCAAGAGTGTGATGCGGCACGCGACGCGAATTCCCGGAAGACAACACAAAATGGTCTGTTCGGGTGTGAGTGAAAATCGCGGAGCTACATACAAGGTACGTGATCAATTTTCGTCAAAATGTGGCATGTAGTCTCCGAATTGCCTTCGAATCGTGGCACGTGGCCTCCGAATTGCCTTCGAATCGTGGCAAAAAATTAAGTCATCGTTTTTATTCTAGCATTACTATGTACTCATATTAATATACACCAGCATGCTGGCCACTGCCTTTTTTGCTGATCGCCCCGAGTTTCTATAAAAATTATAAGATTACCATTTTCAGTTCCGAGTTCCGGACCTTTCAGGGAGAATTTACTGTAGTTGTCGTTTATTCTTCTTCTGCCTCCGTCCGAGACGGTGTTTACAAATATTAATCGTTGCGAACTATACAGCAAACAGAATGTTTCCATCATTGTCAATGTTTGTAAACACTATGTCGGACGGAGGCAATTGCGGTAGAAGAAAAGACGACAACTAAAACAAAGATGAACAAACTTTAAAGTCGAGTTTCACATCATTAAATTGTAGTATGGTATAAGTAGTTGTCTCAGGGCAACTACTTTGCCTGAAAAAAAGTATTCTCTTAATGGGATCGAACTCTGGGCGAAAAATCTGTAGGCGGCAATGTTTGTCACTGCACTACAAATGCTATTTATTATACGTATGTATATCCTTATTATTCGAATATATCGGAGTACACGGTTCTTACAAATTTTACACCTAATTTTGTCAGAATTGACTCGATATTTGCGATCAAAGTTTTATAAACGTTTGCTGTACGTATGGACAATATAAAATTTAGGTGAATGAAAATGTGTCAAAAGTGGAATTCCTTCCTTATCGCTGCAAACCCTTCGACTTCTAAAATAAAATGTGCTCGGTAACAAATTTGTACTCATTTTTTATGCTCGAGGTAACACAAATGTCACCCTGTGATATATCGTTGTATTCATCTTGTAATCGACTACTATGTGACGGTAATAAAAATACACAATCCCATTTAAAAACCACATCGTTGACCTCGAAAAATGTGAGTCGGAGAACAATTCGTTCCTTAACCCAGTCTTTATTCCTTCGAACAACATGATGACATACTGCTTAATGATGAATGATAGGTGAGAGATTTGACGTGAACCACCGTCCGTACTAAATCTCGAAAAAGTCGGGCTCCACCAGCTGAGACTGTTCTTTTATTAGGTAGATAGGATTTGGATAGGGACGCGTCTGGTTCGGATATGGAGGCTCTAGCGCGCAGCCAGTCCTAGTGGCCCCGATACTGGAAGAGGCCTCTATTGTGCGAAACTCACGAAGATGGAGGTAACGTAATGAAACTAACTGGCTTGCTCTGACCAATTAACTGACCCAGGCACGGTATAATGCTTAACGTGCGCCGGTCGCATTCCCCCGTTCACGTGGTCGTTTACGCCGTCGAATATAGTGTTACATGGAAATGCGTTACGAGGCAATACCCGCGGGATGATGAATTCGCCGTGAAAGCCACCAGACACGCAAACTTACCTACGAACCATTTCTCGTGATTTAAAGCGGCATGCTTTGAAAATTCGATTTTACCGCCGCCGCGCGTCATGTCGCGCCGGCGAGGAACGCGTCACAGGAATCCATGATAGATCGACATGTTTTAAGGTATCACATTGGCATTATCGATTTCGAGGTTCTATTACTTGATAACGGATTTTCCCTATCAACTGAGTCGTTTTGGTATTTCTCTGCAAATCGAACATGCTTGGGAAAACATTTACAAAAGGAATTTCCTGTAGTCTGACAATAAAAAGAGAAAAACTGATATTCAGAGAAAGCAGATTTGATGACCTTGATCTTCACAGACGTTGTCAATGACATTCTTGTGAGTAACCCCAGGAAGTTTTAGTCGCTGCTCGCTGTTCCTTATTATTTATGTTCCCATTAGATGTAATTTAAGGGGGACGCGTATTCAGCAAAAAAGCGATAATGTTAATTCGATATCCGTAAACGAAATTTCGGGACCAAATCTCATAGAACAAAAGAGCTTCGTGAATATTTGAAATTTTTTAATTTTATCGAACTAGAAAATTTGTGAATGAGAATTTTATGGTCTTGATTTTCCATGGAATATCAGGGGCGTCATGTAAAGCAACACATTCGGCAGTGCACACAGCTACAACGGCTTCTTACATTGATTGCAATAAGGTTTTGCTTAGTTCAGAACAGATCGAAATCATTTCTTTGTGTAATAAAAGATTATCACTGCGTGAAATTGCAAGTGAACGTGACGTGAGTCATAAAATGAGGGTTGAAATAACAGAAACATGTAGAACAATCTCGACAATCGTCGGATCATAAGCAATTACATTCTATTATGATTGTTAAGAACTTGAGCACGCGAACGTTCGGATTTTTAATCATTATAAACTGTTTTACAATGAATATAAAAATTTTGTTTACGGTGACGAATTATGAAAGAAATATTTCCATCGTAATCCTTACATACATAAAATCCCAAAATTATTTAGGACAATAACCATTTCTTTCATTCTCTTGAACATAAATTTCCGGATTTATTTTCAACTGAGAAAATTTAATTTGTATTTCGAAACCAAATATTATGTTTCCACATTCGGATTCATTATTTTATTTCTTTGCTTCTTCAGTTCAGAAAACCGTGTTTGTTAAAATACAGGTATTATAAAATCTGTTTTCAAAAACTAGGTTTGAAATAAATTTAATTAAATAAAATTTGTTAAAAGTTCTCATGTATTAAAGTTACCAGCGTTTTGACTTGTTTGCATCCCACGGACTCTAAAACAAGATTTGATTCACAAGCAATAACTGCACGAATAATTGTATTATTCTGCTCAAAACGAGAACTTGTTCCTACTTGCAACATCATCTATATTATCAACCAGTTGTTCTTCTTATGCTGCGAATAAACATGTCAGACTAAAATATCTCAAACTGTAATTCTGTTATTACTGGATGCTCGTTATATTCAGTAACATGTTTAATTAATACGAAGTATCAGATTACGTTTCTTGCCAGAATACCGCGAAGTTACTAATGAGTGTAGGATGACGCATGAATACCTTCAATTTATTTCATTTTATAACAAAAATTCCCGGTACTACGCACATAATATGAGAATAAAGTAATTTCCATTTATTACGAACTTCATTCCACATTTAAAAATTGATTAAACACCAGCGAAGAAAGAAAAGGCTAACCATATCCGTTCTCACATTTTATGATTACCTAATATATTAGAATTTTTATTATTCATTGTACTTTGCTTAATACCAACGAGATTACGATGCTTGTTCCATTTCACTGGAACGCAAAATGCATATTTTATTTCAATGGAATTGTAGTGTACATAGTTAATTACTATCTATTACATTACATTCAATATCGTTCGAAACGCCGTCTTACCCTCCTAAATTTCATTTTCAAACATAACTGTATTTCGTTATTTTAGAGATATTGGCATCCTTCAGAGTTAGGATAAAAAGTACATCTAAGAGATGTACGGGCACATCAGATATCCGTTGTTCGATTGCTTCCAGATTGTGTACTCAGCATTTCCACGCCAAGTGATTTAGGAAGGTAAGACTACAGAAAATAGAAGGTCGAGAAACAAATAGGAAAACGAAGTAGCAAATAGCGCATCGGAGATGGTGCACGATCGTCGCGTTGGAATCGTAAAACAATTTTCGTCTCGAGCAGTTCCTCGGTCGGACGGTAGGGCTGGAAGGAGGGAGGGGAAAATAGGGTGAAAGGGGGCGAAAGAATGGTAGGGTGAAAGGGTATCGGAATGGTCGGGAGGGGAGCAGGGCTACGGACCATCGGGCCAGCAGGTTAGCGGGGGGGTGGTATAAATATTCCGAGGTTGCGCATCGTGCTCGACGTGGCTGGGGGTAGCGAAGTAGACGGGGGAGAACAAGTGGTGCCGAAGGCACACGAGGACCCTGAATTCGTTCGTTTCGCGTGCGAGCTCACGTCAGTACGAACCACGAGCCCCGCTCCGCGCGAGTGTTCGACCAGCTTAGCCGAGTGTGGTGACTTCCGCGCGGGGACTTTGGTGGTGAGTTTAAATCATTTCCTTCGCTACAGGGCAATAACAACACGATTATCGAAGAGGCAGCCTTTGATACGTTGTCGTAGTCATTGTCAGTCAAGTATACGTTGTCACTTAAACGTATGGGATCACTTGTTGAATGCGGTGCCGTTCGGATGCTTGAAATCTTTCCCTTTCTAGAGGATTGATAATGTGGTGGCTGTATTTTTATTAGAAACAGATCATTTTCAC
Organism: Megalopta genalis; assembly: GCF_051020955.1. Classification (NCBI taxonomy): domain Eukaryota; kingdom Metazoa; phylum Arthropoda; class Insecta; order Hymenoptera; family Halictidae; genus Megalopta; species Megalopta genalis. Next base: position 12,819,928 of record NC_135018.1, on the reverse strand, counting down.
TCGTTCCGTTCGTTTTGTTGCCACATACACAAGCACATCTTCATAATTACATGGAAAAATTAAATACTTTCGGTGTTGCTTCAATCGTTATATCTAGATACATAGTTCAACGTTTGACAAACGTTGTTTTTTAGTTTTGTCGCGACTTTGAAATTGGCTTGATATGAAACGAAAATTTATTTCCAGAAGATAATTGCACATCAACGTAAGAAAATTGAGAAAATTTTTTCCGGTACAGCATCGCTACCTAGAGATACACGAAAACTTTCGAAAAGATATCGAAAGTATAGCAGGATTGGAAAATACGTTACAAATCTTATGACAATGTATAAAAAAAACACAACATTAAACTGCATAATATTTTATTCTTGGAAAAATTATGTTACATCATAAGTCATATACAATAATCATTGTAGTGTGACGAAAACCGATTTGATGAGAAAATTAAGTTTCATTCCGATTTCTCTACAGATTTCTCTTCATAATAATTTGTTAACTATGCAGAACCACAAAAAGTGTACGAAGTAAATGCAATTGAATTCGGTAAAACCTGTTCAATAAACAGAAGTTAGTATGATATACTATTCTATAGTCCATGATATGAAATGGTTTTCTAGTAGTCATTTTAAAAACACTTCTTATATTTATATATTTATATCAAATAATCAACAAAAATATTAAAAGAAAACTGTTATACTTTGTTCGATTCACATCGAACATAGCTGAAGAAACAAATGTATTATTTCTATAAATTATTGTTCATATTTACACAGAATAACTATGTGCAAAGATGTTTGTGTCCCTTTGGAGTCTGATTTATTTTTCGTTAATTTGCGTTATATCTGGAGTCAAGTTTTACGTATATGTTGATGCTAATAACAAGAAATGTTGATTTTATTAGTGTGGGTTATCCCTTTCAGACTCTAAGGGCTGGGACATATGTGTCCCATTGGTTACATGTAAACAAATATGTGCGTGGTATGCATTCTAAGACTGGTATATTTGTGTATTGTGGAAAAACGGGATTCATTTCTTCCGATAGACGTACGAAATGCATAAGTGGGACATATATGTCACGATAGACTTCAAAGGGTTAAGAAAGTAAGGCATAACATTTGTGGGCTTCGTGAATTATTTTATGTCATCGATCTTTGCCGACTCTGCATTCTAGGAACACATAAATTTCTTAGTATAATCGTGCATAATTGACAATACCAGATTTAGTGTTATACTTGTATGCACCCGACTGTTCTATGAAAGATATACGGAATTTTCGATCGCTAGGTATCTACTTTGTATATGCAATAGTACATATTATTTTATTAAACGATATACGTATTATTCATATAGAAGCGAAAGCAAGAACATCATTCACCTCGAACATCTTTCTTATTTCTAACAATATGAAAAAATATTCAAGACTATATTTGTGAATTATATCCATATATTTAAAACCGATTATATATGAAATCTTCATAACTAGCATGACAACTTGTTATATATATAGCGTACACATACAATAATTACCAGAAAAATTACGATTTCAGAGGCGAGGGTATATGTAGATAATGTAGCGTGACAATGTAAACTTCGCAATAAGCGAGATTAAATAAGAAACAGGCAAACAATAAAGTCGCAGCCATTATTCAATGTAGAAACGTTAATTAGGAAAACTTGGCATAAACTACGGCGAGGACTAGTCCACTTTAACTCATCGTTACACATGTACTACCTGAATTCTGATTTTCTAAGATCCTGTTTAAATTATTACTTAATTACGCTTAGTTCGTTACATTATTACCCAGAAGTTCGAGTTTGCTTTTTACGTAGCAAACTTTTAGCTTCACCCTGTAGTACACGATTTCAAAATATCGATAGAGTTCGTCGATTTTTTCCTCTCTCAGGCACTTACTTCTTACCCGAACGATAGAAAAAAAGTGATACATGACGAGGGTGAATACTGCGACATAAAAATATACAGCTTATAAAGATATTAATTAAGGAGGTTGTAAAAATCACGTAGTTTTATGGAAATGAAACAGTTTCGCATTTGCTACTATGCATGACAAAAATATCATTCCAATTAATTTAACTCGTTTCTCATGAAAAATTAATGTAGAAGTCAAGTATAGCCATATAAAAGCAAGACACGTAGAATGTTGGTAATTACTCTAATTTGAAGCGCTTTTAAAAATGAATGTAGTATAAAGGAACGTCGATGTTGAAATTAACTTTGAGATAAAAGAAACATAATATTTCTGTAACGTAATACGATGCAGTAAAATGAATCTCTCCCACATACTTTTTAAAGGCTATTAGGTTCCAAGTGAAAGTTTTGCAAGTGCACGTTTCTTAAATCGCAAACGTTTTACACGCTCTTCAATCAATTAGAATTATTTTTAAAGGTAATAAGAATAAAATTCAAAAGACCAATGGAGATTGAACCGTGATTTTATTATAAAATTAGTATCTTCACATCATCGAATGCGAATAAAGCAACAAAAACGAATGAAGAAACCATTATCTCAAAGCCTGAAAATTATAATTCAGAAAAAACAGTATACCTAGTGGTCCAGTTCTGTGTGAAAAAGCAATGCTATTAAATGCAAAGATGTAATGAGATAATGGACGGTTGAGAAATTTTAAAAACCATCATGACATCATGGCACTCCTAAATATTGCCAGCAGACTTCACAAGTGCAGAAAACTTTACAAAACACATCCAGCATCTCATGTATCAGGAGAGCTACGCAATAAAATAGCATATATGTCTAATGCCGATGAGACTTGGCTGTATTGACGAACGCTACCGAAGAAAATTCTTGCTTCGAGTTTGAAAACTACAGCTTTAGGGTATACAAGTTTAAAGGAAAGAGTAACAATAATGTTTTGCTTCCACTTTTTATGATCGGAAAATCTCAACATCCGAGACGTTTCAAACATGCATCGAATCTTCCTGTCGTTTACAAAGCTCAAAACAGTGATTGGTTGAATACAAAAGATTTAAAGAATGCTACTATACTATGCATGTATGAATTACAATTAATGCTGAAGCTTGTATTCAAAGTAATATGTAGCAAAATCTAATTACAGTGACACCCAGATATTCAGCATACATGTAACTTAACAAGATCTACAAAATATATATAATAAAGTTAAAAGTGAGAGTTTTTTATTTTATTTCGTCATAGTTTCGTCATAGTCATATCATTGTCTAGTAGACTAGTCCCTCTATCATCTAAAAAAAATGCGTTTTAATAGGGGTCTGAATATTAATGGAAGTTACTGTATATAAAACTTAGCTTCAATTATAGGAAAGAATAAACAACGAGAGAGGTAATAATCGGTGGAATCCTATTATCCGAGAAATTTGAAGTTTAGGAATTCAAACCAAGACGTAGACATTATAAAATTAATGCTGTTCTCAATGATAAAGACGAAACGCGTGACGTGCTAAAATTCTAAAGCAATCTTTATTGTATTTCCGGTTTCCAGAAACCAAATTACTTCGGAGGTCTTTTTAATTAATTCAATATACATCTACAACTTGCCTTTCATAGGTCCCTTAGGTGTTCCTTCAGTAGTTGGGAGTTGATCAGATTCTCTTACTTCAATGCAATTTAAGTTAGCAAATTAGTTCTTTGATGCTTGTACTTATCGCATATGAGTTCTCCCAGAATGGTTGTTAAACATGAAGCTATTGAAAACTTTATTTAATAAAAAACCACTTAACCGTAGAAAAACTACATGCCGAAACTTAATTTAAATGTGTAACTACTTAAATTAAATTGCGCAAAAGTTCGTCCCGTTTTTAAATAACGCGCACTATGCGAATTCTGAATAGTTCTTAAGCGAGAAAATTGCTTGTATATGATCACGTCTCTCTCAGAGAGAGAGAGAGAGAGAGAGAGAGAGAGAGAGAGAGAGAGAGAGACGGAGAGAGAGAGAAATTAGTAACTCCCTCCATTTAGAAATAGATTACTAATCAAAGAAGATTCTAAATGTTGGATACTGCATTAAAAGTTTGATTACGTTACCAAAATTATGCTTTTGATATAAATACATGGAAAAATATGTTTTTAATCCAAGATAATAATAAAAAATAATACCAGAAACTCCTGAAATTAAGTTATTTAAGTTAATATTAAAAATTATGCTTTTTTTATTAATACCATCATAATAATATATTAACCAAGTAATTTAATTAGTTTAACAGTTATGAAATGCGTTAAATGTGTAAAACGATATAAAATATTTTGAGATATCAGTTTCTACACTTTCAAAATTTCTTATAATTCATACAAACAATTTGCACAAGAAATTAATAGGTAAAACAGTTTTGATTATACTACGAAATTTAAAATTATTAATTAATTAATTTACAAAATTTATCCAATGATAAAGATACCCCAGGTTTAATTAAGCGGAACGATCAACAATAACGTTCAAATTGCGATCGTATTAATTCAGTTGAAAGTTTCTGTTATTTACTTCCGATATTAACTGTGTGACGCACTGTATTTACAACGAATACAAACTGACCGTGTTAACACGTCGCAATGTTATATAGAGATTAGAGCGGAATTCAATTTCGTGGCTAGTACGTGTTCGTGATCAATCCAAGCGTCAGATAATTTATTATTGAATGAACAGACCAACGTCCTCCAACAATGATTGACAAGTCGTTAACATGTCAGTAGGAATCAGAACGGATACCGAGATAACTGTTCTAGAAATAGACAACGTTAAATTTTCACGTTTATAGACTAAAACGTAAGTAAGTCTGAAAAAACAAAGTAAAAATATTCCGTATTGATTTAAGAAAACACTCTAAATATCTGATACTGGGCAAATATTCTCTCTAAGTAATAAATTCATGAATGTATTAAAACAGTAAAGCTAATAATATTTGTTCAGTGAGGTAGAGTGATTGTTATTTATTTACGAAAATTTTCATTGTAAATATTCGAGCTCGATCGGATGACGGACAAACATGTCCCGGCCTTTGAAAATTATAAATAAATGTTTACGAAATTCTTTGTTCATAAATTGCAAATGTAATGTACCTGTAATGAAACCCAACAAAAGAAACAAGTATTAACATTGAAACTGTCGACCAGAAACATATGGATAAAAAGATGTACATGTGAACAGACAAATAATTGTTAAACAAAGAATCTGACATATATCAATTTGACGAGGTCGGTAGTTCTGATGTTAATTGACTATGCTGCCGTTGTAAAGTAACGTATGGAACACGCAAAGAAATACCGGAGTACAGTAATTAAAGACTTATACATATTGCAATGCAACCCTTTCCGTTTAGTAATTTTCTACTAGCTTTCACTAAGAAAGAACGATTCGCTGGAGTTTTTGTTGAAATCATGACAGTTCAATTCTTCGCAATAATAGAACAGTTTAAGTTTTTTAGCGAAATTCAAGTCGACGTTCTGACTAATGATTCAGAATGAAAAACGATTGGCGAAGGTTTTCGTCTACGTCTCAGGGTTTGAAAGGGGTAGCGTAACGACGACGATAATACTTTGAGCCCTTATACCGCAGCCTGTCCGCCCACGAACTGAATTAAGGTTCGCCGGTGCATTGGGCATTGATTTTGTGTCAAATGCGGTTGCTGGACTATCACTATCACGATTGCAGCTTATTGACTTATTTGTCTTTTGGAAATATCACGGTTTTGAGTAATCGTGCTCGATTTGTCAAATCTTGAACTGTTGCACACGCATGAACCGTTCCGTTAATTCGAGCCCGAGTCGAACGCATCTTCTTGCTTTTTAGCGAAACAGTTTCGAGAAGACGTTCACGTTCTTTTAACCCTTTGCACTCGAGAAGTGACTCCAAGGCACCACTAAAAATCGTTTTATCACGTTCCAGAACAATTTCCAAATCATCAATTTTATATTTAAAAAGCTCTGTTTAAGACTCAGCTTCGTCTGTATACAATGCACTAATTATAAATCACGGAAAATGGAAATACTATAATTCAGAGAAGCTATTTTGGATTTAGAGTTTAAATGTCTCCGAGTGTCCGCGTACAAAATCTCAATAAACGTTCCAAGTTCATAACAGTAATAATAAATTAAACAATTTGAAACAAAACAGGTTTGTTACCACACACAAATCCTGAGCATTATATGATGGAAATGAAAATAGCGCATAACGATTCATCAACATTTGATTGCAATATCGAAGCGTGTGTGTGTGTGTGTCAGAGGGAAACGCGAGAATGAAAAGTTGACAATTTTTCATACTATTTTTATATATGTATAAAATATTTATATAACCATATTTCCCGATAACCTAGCCTACATATATCAAGTTTGAGCTTTAAAAATGAAAGTTCAGTTCAATCGAAAATTTGAATGATCCAATATTCAAAATGCGTATGAGTGACCGTATTCGGTTGTGCAATTCCCTGTCAAAGTTCACGAGCAACATCGTTCTTCGTAGCGGTAAAAAGAACGAATCTGCTATTTTAGGATGTAGTCCAAAATTGTATACCGTCTACTGACCCCGTGCCTTCATTTTCCCACGTATACTGTACAGGGTGTCCCAAAAGTAATGTACAAGCGGGAAATAAGGGGTGCCTCAGGTCATTTTAAATAACTTTTTCTTTAATGAAAATACCATCCTCGGCTTCGTTTTCGATTTATTAACGAAAAACCATCGAACAATGAGAGACGAGCTCGGCTGGCGCGAGGCGACCAAGCCAATGAGCGAAACTGGGCTTCGACTGTTCATTGGCTCGGCCGCTTCGCGTAAGCTAATCTCGCCTTTCATTGGTTACTGTTTTTCGTTAATAACTCGTAAACGACAATGCGGATTGCATTTGCGCTAAGGAAAAAGTTATCTCAAATTATCTCAGGCACCCCTTATTTCTCGCTTGTACAATAATTTTGGGACATTCTGTATATATGCTGCACCAAGATACCTCATTCGAAAATATTTGCCCATAAACGAATAACACCAGTGAATATCGCTGCCTGCGGACCGACGACATGCAAATAGTCTGTTTGGTTTTTAAAAATAGAAATCATCTTTTAGCCGTACCCAAATTGTATCATTAAATTTTTGCTTGAAATATTTATCTTTATCTTTTGTACGTTAAGAGTTATTCATGAAAAGATAGAAATACATATTTGATTTATCACGCAACAAACCCACAAAGCTTTATCCAGATTGGTGATTGCAGACTTGCAGTATTCCCTCGCGAATTTGTGTTAAATCCACGATCTCGCCTTTTAAAATAGTTTCGCCATTCCAAAATCGATGAGGAAAGATAAAGCTTTTCCACGGGAATTTTTACCCGACAAATAAATAAACTCGCCTTTCAAATACACGAAAATCGATAGAACAAAATACTAAAAAAACCATTTCTTCAGTGAATTCTCTCACAAAAGATTATCCAGCTGCATCCATGCTTATCCCCGTATATTTATTCTATGCTAACCATATTGAACGGTATGTTTTAAAATCAATTGCATGTATTCCGCACACAGCGTAGGATTTATTTTCGACACTGTCAATGTTACTTTAAAATGTAAAACCTTGTGGAAAAGATTCTTCACCAGACACGATTCTAACATCGATATTGCATTAAGTATCCGAGGTTCGAAGTCTCCGTAACGAGATTATTGGTTCAAAGAGGGCCGGAAGTTGTCTCTGAACCAGAACGGTCTCTTTGCCAACGTAAGAAGCTTAGGTTTTTACGATTTTATCATCCAGCAGCAATCAGAGCTCGTGAAAAATGTTGATACGGAGTTTCAATGGGAAATATGAACTAATATCTTCGACAGTGAAAAAGTACATCTTCGATACTTACTTCCTTTTATCCTTGTTAAATGAAATATGATCGTTTCCAGCACTTTTAGATTTTCCCGGATGAAAAACTAATAAAAATCGAATTACAAGGCAAAATAAAAAGACTTATTGCACAAAATATGCGCGCCATATCCAGATTACGATAGTTTGGATAATACCGCTTTCTCGTGAAATTTGTCACGAGCTCGCATGGGGATTATTAGGAAAACAAGCTAAAATTTGTCGCGTCGCTGGAGTTGTTACCGCTTCATACCGCTGCAGCAGGTTTTCTTCCTCCCAGCTCGCTTGCGTGTTAAGGTACGCGTTACTTTTAACTGACGCTATTTTTCAAAACGTTCTCCATAAACCAACGCAGTATCTATCTGCCTTCTCCACGTTTTTGTATCGTTTTGTCTTATCGCTCACTGTTCACTATTCCGTCGATTTAGAGCTACTGAAATGACGGCCTGTTATCATTTCAGCTAAACGCGATACAATTTACACACGCTTGTGCTTGGCTCTATCACCATAACACTACCTCGTTGTCAAGGTTATGTCGAGCAGAGGGCTAGGCAGGTATGCGTGACCAAAAGATAGCGAGTTTGAATGAAAATTGTCGAAAATCCTGCGTGGAGAATTGTTTGCATCTGTTTTTTATGTATTATTCAAGAAGTTCTTTTAGAAATCGTATACACGGTTTTGATGGAATATTTATTGCCAGGGGTAGTACTTATCAGAAAGAAGCGGGGTGGAAGGGGAGGCAATGTTAAAAGGTCTGAAAGAATAACAATGCAGCAAAGATGGGATACAAAACCGTGGATCTACGAAGGGAGAAGATGTGCGAAGCTTTGTGAGAAGGTGTGAGAGGGGATAGGTTTTATCGGATGAGTAGAGGGAGGAAGTGTGTGTGTGTGTGTGTGTGTGTGTGTGATAGTCCCGATATTGGAGCAAAAGGGGAAAGAAAAGAAGATAGGCGAGTATGGGGTGACGTTAATGTCGCCAACATAAATGTATATGTATCGCAAATAAGCTAGATAAAAAATGGATGGTAGCAGTAGTAACACAAAAAGCAAGTTCGCAAAAAAAAATGAGAAGAAAATCGATGGGAGAAGATCACTGGTGATTTCACAATTCAAAGTATATGTAAAAACAAATGTTTAATCAGATTGTGGATTATGTAGCCGGTATAAAAAATAGTACTTAAGCTTAACAAAAAGCATAATATAATAGAATTTATTAAAAAAAATGTTGTTAGATAGAAATCATATATATGTTGTTAGGAGCGTCCAGAATAATTATCGTAAATAATATGCGATTTCTATCCGACAGTAGACAAGAATAGCTGGATGTCGGTAAAACTTTAGTACACGAGCTGAAGTTATGTTATCAATCGTTAGCATTGAGAGATAAGCATATTCGACACGGTGAGATCAAACATCCTTTGTCCATTGTTGACTGTCTCAAAACGTGGACATAGCGACCATACAGTACGTCGAGTCGTCTGATTTTGCTGTAAATAGCTTTAGACGGGTTTGTCACGCGCGACCATCAATTAATTGCCAGAGCAAGTGGTTAATTAATTTTCGCCAGCACTTCATTCTACAGAAGGGGTTCTCTCTGTCATTGTCGGCCGAGAACGTTTAAAAGCGTCCCTCGCCTTCTGAGACACCACCGATTGCAACTTCGAAATTAGCTAAATTTTCCACTGTAAAAACACAAGCGGCGTGATTACCTTATGTCATAGCATAACCCTTATTGTGACTAACTCACGTTTGAATTTTGTTCGGGTTATACCGAGGTTATATCAATGAAAACTGGTCTGTTGCATATATATAGAAGTTATGGAGATATTTTGTAGGTATGTAGATATGTAGAAGAGTCAACGCACACGGACCACTTTGCGACCAGTTTCGAATCTCAGAAATCAATATTGCTTGAAGCGAATTTTGTGGTTAGGAAATCTGTAGTAATAGACAACTCAACTTTTTGCACACCCTTTCTTGCGACCCTCTTTGTTAAAAAAATTGATATAATAATATAATAATAATAATAATAATAATAATAATAATAATAATAATAATAAATACATATCCTCCTAATATTCGTTTTCATTAACTAATTTTTCAACGAAGTTATCATCATGTAATCAGCACTTGTCTTAGAGTTGCATGTTTGATTACTGATTTGCTTTATGCTTTCCATGTGATTATTTATTTAACAAGGAATCCGGTGTTAATACAGTTACTTACTAAAATATCCAAACACCTTCTAAAACGGAATAACTTTTTCAAAATTGGACCAACCGACTAAAATTTCTTTGAGTTATTGGAGGGAATGTCAAAATAAAATGCAAAAGTTGCGTTCGTAGATTTCAGTAACTTACGTATTTGCATGCTGAAAACTTACTGCCACTTATTAACCGAAAGTACCTCCTAACGATTTTCACTATCTCGGCGTGCATTTCGTATTAATCATAAATTAAGAAGAAACAACGTGCCACACAGCTCCCCCAGAAACAAACCCACTGAGATCAATCGAATTCACGCCATCGATACCCCGTTCTGAATAACGTAAAAGCATGAGAAAGTCCTAAATTATTGGAGTACATCTCGCGAGAGCCTAAACCCAGTGAAGTGAAATTCGGTGTTCCATTAAAAACGTGTTAAAAAATGAAGGATTCTAAAACGAAGACCGGGATTGTACAGGCCTTTAAGCCGGGTTACCCACGGCTGTACGAACGTGGCCAACGCGATGTTCGAGAATTCGACACGGAACACGACAAGATTTATTCGAGCGCAAGGCACCGGAAGAGAGTACCACACGAAACACGACGATTTTCCAACCGATTTCAAACCGCCGACTTTCGCTAGATAGAACGGACGCGACAAGGATCCAAGGTTCGAACACAGGAGTAACGAAGGACAGCTCCCGCGGCAGATCGGATCTCGAAGAACGGAAAATATTCTCGGGAACAGAACTCGAAATTATTTAATTGTCGTCAAATAGTGCAAATCAAGCGACTTCATGGCTGCATCCGAGAACCCGCGCTCTGTACTACTGTGATCAAAAAGTAAGGTGAATTTGTTTATAAAATGTAAATTCTTTGTTTATTCTTCCAAATCAATTTCATCCCCTTCAAAGTAATCCCCGTCCGATAAAACGCACTGTTTCCGACGCTTTTTCCAGTCCTCGAAACAGTCGGAATAGTCTTTTTCCGGTATAGCCTTCAAGACCTTCTTCGATTCGGTTTTTATCTCCTCAATCGTGTCAAAACGGTGTCCCCGCATTGGCTTTTTGAGTTTGCTGAATAACCAGAAGTCGCACGGAGCCAAATCAGGCGAATACGGTGGTTGCGGAACGATATGAGTCGAGTTTTTGGCAAAAAAGTCGCGAAGAACCAATGCAGTATGACATGGCACCAATCGAGACTTGACGCGTTTGAGACACAAAACATCCTTCAAAATGGTTTGGGCTGAACCAAATGATATTCCAACACTATCAGCGAGGTCTCTCATTGTCAGTCGACGATTTTCAAGCACCAAATCTTCGATTTTTTTGGACGTGGCCCTCGTCGGTAGACGTTGATGGTCGTCCAGAGCGCGGTTCGTCTTCAACGCGTTCTCGGCCCGCTTTGAACTTGTTGTACCACTTATAAACGTTTTTTTGTGCCATAGTTTGATCACCAAAGGCCTTCCGTAACATTTTCAACGTGTCCGCACAAGAATATTCGTTCCGCAAACAAAATTTGATGCAAGTTCTTTGCTCAACAAAATCACCCATTGTAAAAATCGAAAAATTCACTTTTGGTTGTTTACAAAAACACGTGTAACTCGGAGATAATTAAACCTTTTGACAAACAGACACTTGGCAAATGTTACAGACAGTCCTACCAACCTAGGAAAAAAAAATTACCTGCCTTCCTAATGCCCGGAAGTTTTAAATGACAATTTCACCTTACTTTTTGATCACAGTAGTATATATTTTCGGTGGCAGTGCAAAACTGTCAAAATCGTATAGTAACACGGTACGTTACAGTTTGTCTCGAAAAGATGTGAAATCACAAAGCGCAGATGGTAGACGCAATTACAAAAGACTGTCGCGGTAGTTCCCGAAGCGGAATGCAAATCAACGCGCACGGTCGCGGCGTTAAAATACTCGCGCTCGCGAGAGTTCTCGCGAGAGCGCTCGCAGCTACATCCCCGAGGAAAACGTTCAAATTCAAAAATCACACGAAACTTACCAAAAACGGAATTACGATCTCGAATCGAGAGGGAAAATCGTGAAGTGGGAAAATCCTCAGAATCGCAACGCCCGCAAACGGTTGAACGAAACGAGAAACGTTTCGTAGTTGCGCGACGATTACTCGAGCCACCTCGCGAGGAATAATAAAGGATCACACTGGTCGACTCACCGTTTCGCGACAATTCGCTGGCCTAGGTGTTGCGGCAACGGAATTGGGCCTCGATGGAATTGCGGCCGGCACGTATCTTTCATTCGCACTCGCGATTAATTGCATAGCAGCCAATCTTTATTTTGTTGTTAGCATCACTCTTCAAAACGCGATCAAAGCGAATACTGAACTCTAACGAACTTACAATGAAAAAATGAAATGAAAAGTCAGTGCATTCAATTGAAAAAATGTAAAAGAGATAAAAAGAAGTGTCCAGTGACATAATTATAGTACATATTAAGTACATTAAATTCTGTAAAAATCATTAATTTTCAAAGAACATAATAATTATAAACTTTGAAGGGCTATTTTAAAGCCATGTAGCCGTGTCCAAAATAAACAAATGGTAAAAAAGATCATTAAATAATAAGCCACACGTTTAATTGACTACTGATGAATAAATTATGCGTCATGGGGATGTTCATACGGAGAAGTGACGTCGCAAAAATGCAACATCACAACATATTCTCATCCTAATTCCGCGGATCCTTCTGACAATCGATAGAAATCTGTTGTGACGCGGTAATCCGTTGCTGCGATTGTGTAGCTACATACTCTCGATTAATCGGTCTGACGCGTTTCACTCCCGGTAATCCGATATCTGCGAGTAGTTTAAGTATTGTCTCATACTGTCGCTGCTTGCCGGCTGCTTAATTCCCAGCAAATAATAGTACACGTCACAAACAGTCTGACAGTCTGCATTGCCGCAACTTAGATGGTGATCCGTCCTTCATCCTAGAATATGAGGATAGAACAATCGTCGTTTTCTAGATTAACAGCAATTAATTCTGTTATACTGCGAATCCAGCTTGTTCTCGGCGGAATTGATTTCTCGAATCACAATTTGCCTTTTCAGACGAGAAAATCGACCTGGCATCGTCGCCATAGCAACCTCTAAAACGCGATTAGTGAACTAGCAATTGAAGCTAAAAGGGGATTTGGATGAAACGTTTAAGTTTAGTGCCTTTGACTGCTGCTTACGAACACCTATGTAAATATGTATAAATATTGGAAACTTTGTTGTAGACCTTAGAGACTTTATTGCGTCGCGTCGCGTTGACCATTGCCGATTGACCGTTAGCGGCTGTTGAACGATCCGACAGCGTTCTTTCGTTTTTTCGCGAGAACCACCGTCGCGCTTTCGAGGAGTCATTTCGCACCAACCATCAAGCAATAAGTGTGTTACAACCTTGATCGAGAATTATTCATTCGTCAGTCCTTCGCCAGATCATGAAAATCAATTCAATCATGCGTCTTTTAGAGCTAAAACACGGTATATATTTACTAGTACCGTTTAATCGACAATTAATGAAAGGAAAACAAAATATCATTAAGTATTCGTTATATTTAACAGAAAATGTAAAATTACTAGAGTTTTATGGTACTTGTACGTGTACCGTACCTACATACATGTATGTACACATACATATAACATACAAATATGTTTCTCTCGACTGGTTCAGTGATAGGACATTCAAAATGTATCGATGTATGTATTAATAATAACAATATAGAGAGACAATTGACAGATTCGGATTACTCGTATAACTTTTCTATTATGAACTATTTACAGTATGAATTTTAAAATATTCGTTTGTTGAAATTTCATTAACACGTTCCGTGCCACGTGTACCATCGATGGTACACGCTTACATGTTTACTTAGTGAACTGAACAAATTGTTTACAAGAAATTTAGAACCGAAGAATCAATTTCCACCGCAAGAATGGGCGTTGATAAGTTTCTGTTACGTTGTTATGTGTACGAGAATTAATAATTGCACGTAATACATCAAGTTTTAGTAAAATATCAAAGTGTGAAGATTCGAGTAAAAAAAGCTCGGCAGGGAACGTGTTAATAGGTAAAATAGCATGAACTTATTCTGAATGTAAAAAATAAATAAATTGATTGTGCTTTTGTGTTATTTTAACAAAGTCTTTTGACACTGCAATTACGGAACGGAAACAGAACACTGAAAGTTAAAGAATCTCAGCCAAAAACTTCTCTACATTCGAGTCAAAGAATATGCAATGTCAAATTGATAGAACCATACATCTTTGAATCGTTCTCGTTTGAGTTTAATCACATAAACGAAGCACCGTTATAGATTATTGTAAGAACTTCTCGAAGTTTCAACAACCATCATTTTGAGCTACACAATACAAATGTTTTCAACTGTCTCCGCTGCTTAAACTCTTCGATTAAACTCAAACAAACGAATGTTTTTGAAGTGCTCGTTTCATCAAATTTGGCACAGCATAAGAAGATAAACGTTTACAACCCCGTACGGAACAGTAGTTTAAAATCATTTGATAAATGCAGACAATTCGCAGTCTAGTAATAACTCGTTCGTTCAACCTCAAAGTCTCTATAGTTAATAAGACGATTACGTATGTTGTGGCAGGAAAGATTCCGAGACAGGTGTTCACCAAAGCGCATGTATATAGCTTGTAATGAAACGAAGCGCAATCGATGAAAAATAATTTGATATATCATTCCGCTCTCGCTAGTCCTTTTATCCAGTTTAAGATCAGGAAATTGTATTTCGATGCTTTATACATTAGTCACGTGTCTCGGTTCATTATCTTGTGCCGCGTGACCGAGCGAATGTCGTAATAGTTCTTCGTAAGAAACAAGGCCATCAAATCCAACGGTTCTAGAGTTCCAAACCATCTACCTATCCAAGCGAACTTGCCTGCATCATTGGTCTCCTTTCTCGCAAAAGTAAATTACTTGTAAGTAGTAGTCAACTGATCAATAAACAGCTGTAGAAGTTATTATTATACCCCGTTCATCGAGAACTGGCACGCTGAGTGACGCGTGATCAGACCAGGACCGAATTACAATTTTCGAGCACTCCTCCTTATCTTTACTGGAAAATAGGAGGTTAACTTTCTCAACAATAATTACTCAATATTAATGCTATGATATAAACTAAATAATGTTATTAACTAAAATACGTAACGAGGTAAAAGTAAAGTAAGTTATAAAATAAACGTTTTCTCACATTTACTTTATTAATCTGTTACGATCGAGAAACAAGGGACCTTCAGTCAAATCAATGCAACGTTTACTCTAAACGTAGCATGCCTGGTCTTTCATGCAAGCAGGGTAGCCAGAGAAAAGTGAGGTTCTTCCACCGCACCCGATACCTCTCGAAATCCTTTACGAAATGTATCCCTTCCATTTCTCGCTTTCCCTGACTACACCCTGCATGCAAGGCTCCTCGGTGAGAGTCTCCTAAAATTCGTCCCCGAGCATCGTCGTCTAACAGCCACTCAGCTGCAACCGCAGCACCGATTAAGTAAAAGTTCCGTTTACATTTTTTGCCAGTTCGCGTTGAACGCAGTATACAGGGTATACCAAAATTATTGTACAAGCGGGAAATGAAGGGTTCCTGAGATCATTCGAAGTAAATTTTTCCTTAGCGCAAATGCAATCCGTAGCTTTGTTTACGAGTTATTAACGAAAAACACTGACCAATGAGAGGCGAGATCAGCTGGCGCGAGGCGGCCGAGCCAACGAGCAGTCAAAGCCCAGTTCCGTTCGTTCACTCAGTTGCTCATTATTAACACGTTCCGTGCCACGTGTACCATCGATGGTACACGCTTGCATGTTTACTTAGTGAACTGAACAAATTGTTTGCAAGAAATTTAGAACCGAAGAATCAATTTCCACCGCGAGAATGGGCGTTGATAAGTTTTTGTTACGTTGTTATGTGTACGAGAATTAATAATTGCACGTAATACATCAAGTTTTAGTAAAATATCAAAGTGTGAAGATTCGAGTAAAAAAAGCTCGGCACGGAACGTGTTAATTACTTTAATTCTGTCGCAATCTGTTGTGATTGCGTCTGCTAGATACACAGGATTCTTCTAAATGTCACTTTTGGTATATAAAGCTAAAAATGTTACTAATCGAAAACTTTTATCAGGTAAACAAAGATAAAGAATAAATTTGTGATTTCAGTCAGAAATTATTGTTACTTGACTTCTCATATTTGGCTAGTGTATGTTGGTGTTAGATCACACGTATAAGCAACGTGTTAACACGTATTACTTACACTGCACGCGTTGGCAAAATTCGCTATCGTTCGAATAATTATGAGGGATACCGTAACTTCGAGGAGCCAAATACTTAATTCAGATTATCTCCGAAGCGTCAGCAATGAATCTCGACGATTTCCGGGGGTGCATTGAGCTTATCTGAACAGACAACCCTCAAGATCTGATAACAGCCTCTGCTTCACGCACATGAACACGCAACCCTCTCGTTATCCTCGAAACAAGCGGTCAGAGATTCACAAGTAGATTAAATTTGCCGCGTATACGGAAGCGACCAGCAAATTACGAAATTGTGAGTTGTGAGAATGGTTCATGGCTACGGAATCACGGGCAGCATCGTTCGGTAATTTCGAAGAGGATGGCATTTTGAATGTTATATGTACACACAGTCGCCGCGGAAAGTGTGTTAACATCTTTTCAAACGAAATAACTTGTTAAAAATCGAACCAAATAACTCCTCAAAAATCAAAGCAAATAACGTAAATTTGTTGTGAGATAATAGACTAGTTTACTAAATAATAAGCATAACAAATTTTGGAGAGATTGGAATTGATTGTAATGATAAAAAGATCGTAAAGAATGTTTTCCAAGTTTTTCATCTGAAACCGTAGAAAAATTAACGTTTATGTATATAGCGTCTTAATTGTTGATGCAGCTCTCAATTTGATCAAGCAGTGAGAAAAATGTAGTGGCTCTAATTCTACGATCAGGGATTTTATGTAAAAATGTTACGAAATAACATCATTAATTATCATTCCTGCAATAAGTAATAAGGAACAGGATTATTCAGATTAACTCGATGAATAGCGAACTACAGACGTGACATAGCGTCATCCGAATCGAAACGACGTCGAAAAATTCTGTACATATCGATTAAATTTATGCTGACCCGATTCCACGTTTCTCCTTTCAGTTTTCGTGAATTTAATATCGAATCACCGACATTGAGACAACAGATCTTTCGTTTCAGAAACGAATAGTAGGAGTAAAAGATTGGATTGATTCGGGGTTACAAAATATGAGTGTCAGTCCGCGTTGAACTGCACGGAAATTGGCAGTGTTTGATCTGTCTCTTCCAATCTTGAAACATTCATTTCCGGAAAACTCCATTCCCACTGACAACTAGTTTTAAAACCACGAACATCCATGGACAGTTTCTAAATTAAGTTTTTACCGACTGAAAATTCCGGAATAAAATGACTTTAATCCTGCGCCTGAAACAGGAAGAAATCACGAGCGCGCGTGCCAATACTTATAAAACCCAGTTCTGTTGGGTGTCCCAGATCGAAACCGGCAGACTTTACTAACATGTTCGGAAGATCATTGTGAGCAGAAAATCTTATATATACCATAGGACAATTTGTCTTCGTTTTCGAAATATGTATAGGCGGAAATACTGATAATTTGTCAAAACTGTAAGCATGTTTCCATGACGTTCATGAACGATGATGTATCTTCAAAAGTTGATGTATCTGTGATTCGTACTCCTTTCGTTCCATAATCTCGAAAACGAAGACTAAAATGGGAACAGCGTTTCGATCTTGGACAGTTGTTAGTTCAATCGATTGTAGCGCATCTATATACATCGATAACGATTATTAATGTTCAAGCCAAAATCTTCCATAAATGATTCAGGTACATCCTGATTAATATTAAAGCAAGTACATCGCGACAGAAAAACATGGAAATATTTCTGCAAAGAGAACGAGTAACGAATTGTAACGTGCGAATAATTCCTGCGAAATAGAGTGAACGAAGGACGGGAAAAGGTTTGAAAGAGATGAAACTTTTTCGAAAGGAGAAAATACTTGCGGTCACCGAGCACCTCGCCTTTCCCGCTTTCTTTCTACTTCGAAACAAAGGTGCGGACTGTTCAGAGCAGTGAAAGAAGAATGATATTGTGTTTTAAAATTCTGTCAAAACAAAACACATGATACTATAGCTATAATTTTATGTTAATAAAAATATTATTTAATATAAAAATGTCTACACTTCAAAAAATTCGGAAAATGTGACCTTGAGAAATAAATCTTTTCTACCTAAATAGTTCTTTCTCCTGAAGCAAACATTTCATTCCCTAGGCAATTATTAAATGAGCCGTTTATTTTGTAAGTGGCATAAGTCACTTTTTCAAAAAAATCGAGTTAATGGTAACACTAATTACAATTGAACGGTATCTTTTCATTTAAAAAAAAAAAAAATGTGACTTATGCCACTTTCAAAATAAACGGCTCAAATACAACGGAGATATTTTAGGTTTAATCGTTATCTAACTCAACCTTTATATACATATGTACAATAAAATACAGTAATGATTTATGTAACGTATCGTTGATTTAATAATACAAGTTCAAGATCAAAAGTGCACCAACTCTTCAAAGTTCATAATTAGAATTGATTTTGAAAGTTGATTTTTTGCGAAACTTGGGAATTACGCAGAAAAATAGTTTTCAAATTTATATTTTATCGCATCAAAATCAAAAAAAAGAAACGAAAGAAAGTTAAAATTTATTAGATAATGTTATTGTTGCAAGCACTCGTGTGATAATATTTACTCCGATTGTCGAACACTTTGCACGTTCGTTCCACTGTAAACAGAACGAAAGATTGACACGTTGCAAGTGGAAAGTAAATTTTTTTCGATCTTCGTGTACACGATATAAAAGCTTGACATGTTCGTTAAAATGTTTGCGCAACGTGACAAACTGTTTGACTTTTTCAGAGCACGACAGGAGAAAATGAACGAGAGACAGCCATCTTACAAATTGATCTACTTCAACGCTCGCGGCCGTGCCGAACATATCCGGTACATATTTGCGTACGCCGGCATCGACTACGTTGACGAGAGGATCCCCAAGGAACATTGGTCGGATCTGAAGAAATGTAAGCGAACAAATTCGATTTTACTCAACATTTTGTATCACGGCACTTGGAGATTCTGTAAAGTAATCGGAGCACGCTAGCAACGACACAGCGAGAGAAACATGAACAACATCGAAGTGTGTGCAAAAACCCAAAGAATCCACGAGTCAAAATTATATTCAATAAAGGGAAATAAAATTACTTTTCACGATCCACATTTTTGCTATATTCATGTTCTTTCATTTACTGTACATTATTGTAATTCCTTTATCTCGTGCCCTTTGCATACGTTTATTGCATTCTCTGAATTTATGTTAATTACATTTCTTGCGTATCGTGAAGGTAAACAAATCACATACATCGAAGCAACGTATTAGCTACAGTAACTAGTACGCTACAGATTTTTATGCAAATTCTCATTTTTACGAATTCTTTTGTTAAAGTCTGAAAAGAAAAAGAAAATATAATAATATAATATAATTATTATTATAATATAATAAAATATAATATAATTTCAAAGGACATATAAGGCATAAAAATCCGTGTTCTAGTGACTAGTATACCTAATTGATATGTATCGAAATGTGTACCTTACATCGTATTGACGTTTTAAAGGCACTATATACAAGTATGAATTATTACATGTATAGTGATCCTCGGAAAAATTGAAACTCCTTTTAAGCTGTCGTGAATATTAAGGAGTACGTGATGGCAAATCGGAAAAATGATAGCAGCGGCGTTCCATTAGTAGGACGCGTTGATTAAAACCGGCGTGATTCGGCCTACTATTCAGAAATAGACGTTCCGTGTACATATCACGGTCTCGAAGGCCGCGCAATTTTGTATCGATCGAAGCTGTGGTTCCGCATCGAACTGTATTTTGTTCTTAGCGATGCCTTATGGAATGCTACCGGTGCTGGAGATAGACGGGAAACTGATAGCACAGAGCAACGCGGTTGCGAGATACTTGGCGAGGAAACACAATCTAACTGGAAGGGATGAATGGGAGGAGATGCAGTGCGATGTTCTTGTCGATACCCTCGGAGATCTCAAGCAAAGTGAGTGAACTATTCCGAAATTCTTCAATAGTAATCGACAGTAGGCAATCGCGGTAAATTGAAACAAAATTACATCGAACTCGTGATATTCATGAATATTCGTAAAAAGAGACGAATTCTTTCTCTCTGACTAAAAGATTTGTTAGAAGAGGAAGTAAAAATATTATTAATTTTTATTGACATACATGATTTTAAGTATTTTGAAAATTTGGACACACAACCGTTAGGTTCTCATTGTTAGTAATGCATCTAGATATTTACAAATGAGAGGAATTCTACATACAGTGGTCCACAAAAGTGTTCGTCCACGCAATAACATTTTTAAAATTAGACTATATGACTCGAATTTTTTTTACATGATAGGGGGACTATTTTACTACACAATGATTACAATGTTTTCTTTAATTTTGGAATGACGAAAAGAAATAAAAAAAACTCTCGTTTTTTTGTATCTTATCAAAATCGGTTGATGTTAATATATTAATGATCGCAAAAATCGCAGTTTTGTCACGATTTTTGATGCTCTGGGTTAACCGATTTCAAACAAATTTTCAGCTGCATATAAGTCACAGATATCTACAAAACGCATCCCTTAAATTTTCGTTAGAGGCTCAGATAAAAAAGTTAAAGAAACGAGAGTTTCTTTTCTTTGTTGTCATTCCAAGTAATAGTAAAATTAAAGAAAAACATTTTAGACACTGTTTAGTAGACAAGTTCCTCTGTCATCTAAGAAAAATTTAAGTCATTTAGTCCAGTTTTAAAAAGGTCATAAGTTCTAACTGGACGGTCTAAAAGCTGGACGAACACTTTTGTGGGCGACTGTACATGTGTATCTATAAATATGATATTAAGCTTTATATAGTTACAGGATATTGAACCACAAAACTTAAAGTTTATTATAGATTTATAAATTCAGGGAAACTTGTGAAATATGATCAACGAGATGAACATATTCAACTTTCATTCAGATTATTCATTGTTTTTCTACATTTCATGTCATGCATGCATAAAATTGTGTAAACAATGGATCTTAGAAGAATAAGACAATTTCTCGCGTACAAAAACTGTGATGTCTGCGAGATGAAGGTGAGAAGTTTTTTCTAATTCATTGACAAATGTAGACAACTATAATATTTAAAAAAGGTCCTGTATCTCTTCTTGTATTCCAAAGATGTGTGAATATATGCGAAAATAGCCTGCATTAACAACCAACAACCAGACATACTTAAAATAACGTGTTAATACATAAGCAAGTTACATTTATCAATATACATCAATATATATAAGTATTAAATCTATCGAGTTTTCATATGTTTATATTTATATAAAATTACTTATTTGCATTCCTTTTTGAAATTAGTATAAATTATTATAGATTGTACAACTTGTGGCAAAAAGTTTCCGGTCAAACAGGTTGATACAAAATTTTCTTATGTCTTTTCTTATAATGTCCCCAAACACGACAGCTTTTTGTAAAATTTTCTATCAACCTGTTTGATCGAAAACTTTTTGCCACAGGTTGTATACGTTAAATATTCTGAATCTTCAGATCTTTAAACAGATCTGCATTTCATTGATCAATATTGTACTAATGCCAATATCCCAATATTTTCACTAATGCCTACAACAAGTCTGGATTTATCTTGATTGCTAATAAACTCTAGACAACTACAATGTTTATTATAAGTTTTGGACTGAATTACAAAATTTTCATTTATGCCTAGAATGGAAGTATTAATATCGAAACTAATAAAAAAAAGTCAGATATAAATCTGCTTCGCTGCAATCAGTAATATTTAATTAATATATGAAGTTATAGCAGCAGGAATAAAAATAAACGCACGGTGAATAAAAATCGAGCGCTGTTTAAGATGAAAAACTTTCTGTCTCTTTCATTTGAATTTCTTTTTCTGCGAACAGTCTTGCTTACTTCTGATTCAGTAAAGGGAAGGTATAAATGACACCGGTGCCTGACATAAAGAGAGATATTGCACCGGAATACACTCGTATCAGAAAACATTATAGGACCATTTCCGGGCGAAACCGTTATGTTGCAGTGCAATAAAAAGAACTAGGTTAGGGCTAAGTTTTATTCCAATAACTACGCAGCCGTATTAATTATGCTCTCCCATATCTTCTCTTTAGTTCCTCTGGATGGAAGAAGACGAAGAAACTAATTAACACCATGATCGTCGTAATTGTCATAAACGAAGCATTACTGAAATCTATTTCTCCAAGTTTCTATAAGACTTCCTTACTCTTATTGTTAGCGATAATTATTTACATTGACTTATATTATTTACATTGACCTCAAGGAAATGAATAAAAAAATATGTAAAAAGAAGTTATGCAAAATTAATGTTGAGCCCTTATTTTCCGGTAATTTCATATTAATAGATGCTTGATTCGTGTGATCGGATACTTAATGACGCGAATAGTATCGTGTATACTTTCGTCAGTTACATATTTTATTGACGCCATTAGCACCAGCCATCTGCGATTAGAATCGAAATAACGACGATATTGTTCATTGAGTCGCTAGCCGGCGCGGGAAGATCCTATGCCCAATAGAGCACTAATTTCCAATTGCGATGTGCGTGATTACATAACACTACGGCTGTTTACACGACGCGTTAACGATCCGAGCGTACATCGCATAAATTGACCAGAACGGAATTAGTACGAACACGTGCCCGCAATTTGGCTCCGTCTTTTTTTTTCGTCGTTCGCATAGGAAATAGGAAATTCATGCTGTGATTGATAATACCGCGAGTGGAAGACTCGTAGGAACGAGTCTTAGTGGAAGACTGGGAGGAACGTCGATCAAGTAACGTTATTATCAGTGATATCGTTTTTTCTGTGTGCTAAGAAGAAAAATAATTAGCGTCGGTATCATTTACGATTGAAACGGTTGCCCGTGCCGAATGGTAGTTGATTTTTCTTAGATCCGCTTTATTACTCCGATAATTTACCTAGTTCGGCGCATCTGAATGCTGGGAGATCCAGATTTTTTTGTATTCTTTCGCAATAACGTTCATCTTTTAACGGTCTGAACAATTATGTCGATTGCCATAAAAATCATGGACAAAGATATTTTTATTCGTTATTGTAGTATTTTTATAAATGAATTTCGTGACACGGAAATAATTGCAATTGCGAGAAGATACCGATAAATCTGCAAAATGTATGCCAGAAGAGGTTGGGTATGATAGCGAAACAAATCGTATTTGTAATGCAAATTGGTACATTAATTTGCATTGCTTATGAAGTAGGTTAATACTTCTAAATTTAAATGTTTTATACAAAATAGCGATGAATTTTGTTAAAAGAAAGGGTTTGAAATAAGTCCACTTTTATACGAGTTTATAATGTTGTTTTGTTACATAGATTTTGTTAGATAAAAACAGTTCGCCAATAATTCACAATTGTTGAAGATCGATAATCTATAAAAATAAATCATAAACTAAATATTACATGATAAAGCATAAGAGTGAACGTTTTATTCTAGAAAATAAATCTTAAAACGTGGAAAACCTCAACAGTAAATATGAAACATTTCGTTACTTAATAATCTGATTCGTTTCTTGCTGACAAATTTGTTAAAATCTTCTCACTTTTACGATTACTCTGCGTAACTAAAGTTATGCTACGAAACTAAAGTATAGTGTACTTATACGTGAAAATTACTCGAACAGTTTCCGAAACATGATTTGTGTCAACAATATAACTCACACGAAGAAAGCTTAGGAAAAACGTCGAAAATAAAAACTTTTCTGGTTATGATTTTTTGTAACAATAATTGTAACCCGTGGTCTGTCGTAATTCGTTTCAGTAATATCTCAGTACCGTACCGAGGACGATCATTTCAAGAAAGAAGAAAAGAAGGCGAAACTTCTGAGAGAAACGATACCGTTTTACTTGAACAAGTTTGAGCAAACTGTTGGTGAGAATGGAGGCTACACCGTCGGATCTACCGTAAGTCGCCGTTCCAGTTGATTTGATATTAAAATTTTAGTATCTACGAGGAAACTTTTGCCGGTGCTGAATGAAAAGTAAAGACGAACTGTACTGCCTACCTGACACTAAGCTTCTAGTATATTATGCACAATCAAACAGTAATGTAGACATTGCTATTTCGCAGATTTAACTGAGAATTAAGAGCTTTGAGAGTAATTGAGACTATTCAACTGTCGAAATCGATTTCTAAGCTTTGAAAGTGTAGATAATGTTCAAAATTAGTTTTCTTATCAATTAAATCCGAGTATGCAATCACGAAAACATTGAGACATAATAACGTTAACCGTTTTCGATGAAATTTTATTTGCATGCATCTAGAAATAGCAATATTTAAAGTTTTATTATTCATGCAAATAAAAAAGTTAAAAGATATGAGTTTTCTTTATTTATATATTTTTTTTTGCAATTTAAATTTTTTTAGTATTTTTAATTTTTGCAAATATTTTTTTAACGATCGTTTAGTAAACTAGACTCTTTAACATTTCAAAAAAGTGCAAGTCATTTGGTCCAATATTTTAAAATTTGTTCCATGTTAAAAAGTGTCCGAATATTTTCGTGACTAACTGTAGATAGACATTGGTTGACGTAAGTATTCGATCTTTTAAAACGTTTTCAAAACTTTACAAAAATATTTTTTGTATTTATCTGCTGAAGTAAATAAATATGAGAAATATTGTGATTCTTCCGGAGCTTATGTAAAATCGAGAAAAATATTAAATATCATCCCTCGACATTTTAGTTTTTTAATATGTATGAAGGTTATTATATGCATGCCACGTATTAAAACTTTTAATATTCAGTAGTAGAATTTTACAAAATATTTATTCTAACGAACTATCGTTTTTCAGACCACGTGGACGGACTTCGTGTTTGCTGTAGCTCTCGAGAATTTCGAAAATATATTCGGCGGAAACGCATTAGAAAATTTTCCTGGACTACGGGCGTTGAAGAAAAGAGTCCACGAGATACCTGCGATCACTAATTGGCTGACGAAACGACCTCATACGGAGTTTTAGATATTATATGTTTGTTTTTTAAAAGAATGAGTACATATCTACACTATCTGTGTGTGTGCTTGGTCGCATATAATTAAACGTTTGTTAACAGTAAGAATTGTCAGTGTCACCATGTGTTCTATCGGTGTGCAAAATGTTGTGTAAAAATAATGCATAGCTATGGCGGTCCGTGTGTTAAATATGCATCGAGTTAAGCGAACGAGAGACTTAATTCATCTTTATTTAACCTACGGGTTAGATTTCCATATTTTTTATTAAATAGATCCCTATTTCACACGCTTAAAATGTTTCGAAGTGTACAATTGCAGGAAAACTTGTCAGCTCCATCAAAGCCTTGATGTTATCATATGATCAAACAAAAGTGTTCCTTTGATTTTATCATTACCACTTTAAATGCTCGCTCGATTTATTTACATGTTTTCAGATATTATCCAAATTGTATCATAATCATATTTCTCTGAGATAAAACAAAAACTCTGACTTTGATTATATGTACGAATATGTTTAGTAGACAATATTTGTCGCAAATATTGATCCCAAATATTAAACAATGATAGTTAATGCGTTCGTTGATTATGTTCATTTCTATGATTATGGGTATAAAAGAGTATTATTACTCTAGCAAGGACGAATTAAATGTCATTTTCATTAATATAAATACATGAGGCATCACACATTAGTCCAAATTAAAATACAAACATTGGTGAGAGAAATAGAAACCAGAAATAATACAAACTGTATATAATTTAAAATAGGTTTTCTCAATCCGTTCAAAATGAAAAATAATTTTCACTTATGAACAATTGCTATTAACCCTCATACAATTCCCGAATCAAAATTAATCCATTTTATTATTTTATATACTATACAAATCTTTATTTATCTGTGATTAGGATAACTTGAAATATGGCTCTACGAATAAATTAATTGGCCTAACTAATGAATAAAACGAAGTGAATGCATAAGGTTAATCAGTTCTCCTGAAACGAGATCCTGCTATAAAATAATTTCATTGCACATTTTCAACCTTCTGTTGGCTAACAGGCCACCTTTTATTTCCATAGTAATCGTTTGAATATAAGGTAATAATGTAGCGACTCAAAGGAAGCAAGGATCAATTCTTATAGACGTAAGTGCGATCACGTGTGAAGTCACGATTAAATGTTACTGGTTGAGTGTTGAAAAACGATATAATGAATGTTGAATCATTGTAATTGCAAAAAAATGCCAACTGAACGTGTGATAGTAATTTTCCTACAAACAAACGGTAACCAGCGCGCGTTCATTCCTTTCACTGATTACCGATCGCAGTGTCAATATCGTTTCTCTTTCATAATGGCACGCATTGACGAAATGTGGTAACAAAGCAAAGAATTAATTTCTGTTTGTTTTAATCGGTCACGCGTATGTCTCAGCGCCAGAAATAGCTGACAGTTATCGACGATAAATATTTAACGCAAACTGGAAACCGGAGATACATCTCTCGTCATAGAAAAGCCACTTCGTTCGGAATTATACAGCGAGGCCCGATAACTTGAATGCTGTGTTATTTTTAAAGATATGGAGGAATTTCATCCGCAACGGACGTGTCGTGCAAAGGGAATTTTACTATGGCGACGTTAATTTTATGGAAATGGAAGGTTTTAGATTTTGCCTCTTCAATTTTGTTAACTTGTTTGCTGCATCTTTTTATTCCTAATAGAATAATTGATATTTGAACGATCTCAGTGACTCCTGATATCTTGAAACGTGTGCTTCAATGAGGCAGCAAGCGATAAGAAATGTTCGGGACTCAACAGTTTGATGATAGCACGAATGCACCTATGCAAACATACAACTCTTAAGATTGCTTTATTGCTGTATTGCCGTATCTACAATAGGATATGTCATCTAAATGTCGGCAAATCTGTTAAGAATTAAAAGGAAAGAGATAACCTTAAAATCTGTTCATCGTAAGAGTAACTTCACGCTTCGATCAATTTTCAACCGATTTGCGCATTCCTCACCATTGCCTACCGATCTGATGTATATGATTGTTCGCCACGCTACCCCAAATGGTTATCAACGAAATAATTAATAAATATCCCAAAGGTTAAGTGAGGGTTCAGATATTAAAGTTCCGCCTCTTGCAAACTCCAAATGTGGAACGATGTTACTTTTATAATGGACAGAGTACACAAAAATATTAATACTGACACTTTGTGACCCTTCCATTCAATACAATTTGTGTGAACAAAATTTGTATGCGTATCCAAAAATAAAGCAAATATTGAAAGTGACCAAAGTTATTAGGTTTGTCCAAATGGTCAGAAAATGTCCGTTGGATACTGAATTTAAATCATCAATAGTGTAAATGTACAGTAAATTCTCCCTAGAATGCTAAATTTCGGGTTGCTGTGAATTTCCCTGTGCTGGTCCTACGCCTATGTGATCTTTTTGCTACATCGATGCCAAGAGTCGACAGAGTCGGTCAAGCTTGTGATGCGGCACGCGACCTTGACTCGAATACCCGGAAGGCAACACAAAATGGTTTGTTTGGTGAGGGTGAGTCAGATAAGTGGAGCTACAAGGTACGTGTCCAATCGCAACGACCGTTGATGGTCATGTTCTCCGTTTAATCGTAGCATATAGCTTCCGAATTGCCTTCGAATCGTGGCACGTGGCCTCCGAATTGCCTTCGAATCGAAGCATGTGGCCCCTGAATTTCCGTCGAGCGTAGATCCGAATAGCATAACTCCACTGATATTTTCTACTAAACGACATACATATCTTCTTTGACGTTAATTTGTGTAATGAAATAAAATAAATTATTTGCTACGTATAATGAATAAATATGGTTTAAAGCATGTCGTGTTTCATCTCATTTTAATTGAAAGAATCTGAACAATATATTAAAAAAAATTTCATGTATAAAAAATTAGAAACAAAACAGTTAAGGTATCGTTTTTATTCTAGCATTATTGTGAATTTGTATTAACCCTAGAAAGATAACCATATGACAACGTACGTAAAAGATAACCATACGCTTCAGAGGCGCATGCTTTTCTAAGGCGTCAATTTTATACTAACAATGGATATTTATTTAAGTTAATCTAGTCATTTTAAAGGTTTGGCATTATTGTAAAAATAAAATGCATTTATATTATATTTTTTTATATTTTAAGTAATTTTAAACTTAAATCACTAGACCTCTATGAAAAATTAACAAAAATCAACAGTCTTCGCAGGCGCCTCTGTGACGTAGGTTATCTTTCTCGGGTTAATGTACACCGGCATGCTGGCCGCGGTCTTTTTTTGCCAACTGCCCCAAGTTTCAATCTCTCTCTCTCTCTCTCTCTCTCTCTCTCTCTCTCTCTCTCTCTCTCTCTCCATCCCTCCCTCCCTCTCACTCTCACATACCCGCACCACGCGCGCGCGCACACACGCACACACGAGGTGTCGGCAACTACAAAAATGAGCCGCAAGACTCAAAAAGTATCATGTCTGAGTGTCTACCAATTACCGTTTTCAATTCTGAGCTGTGGGCCTTCTCGAGAGAATTTACTATACTTAACATCAGGAAACATAATCCGGAACAAGAAAGAGGTTAAATAGAGAAATCCTGGAAAGATCGAATACAAAGAATAGTCGTATAAGTGTAATTGTATAATGTTTGAAAAGAAATAATAGGAATGTAATTGTTACCTTTATAAGGTGTTGTAAAAGAAAGAGAAATAGCATCATTCTAAGAAAAGGAACATCAACTGTATATCAAGATAATATTTATATTTTGAAGATAAATTTTGGCATTATTATTAGGTAATTTCTCCAATAGCAGTATTAACTGCCAATTTTTATTTTGTTATTAATGTCAAGCACGACTCTTTAAAATGAGATCAAAGCGAATATTGAACTTCACCGAACTCAAAATTAAAAAATAAAATAAAAATTCAACATACACGTAATTTAAGTACGTACTAAGTACATTAAATTCGGTAAAAATTATTTATTTTCAAAGCATAAAATAATTATAAACGATGATATAAATTTAGGGTTATTTGGAGATGGTCTACTTTGAAGCCCAACATTTTGCTACTATGTAGCCGTGTCCAAAATGAACAAATGGTAAAAAATGTCATAGTAAATAATAAGTCACGCAAATAATTTTCTTAAACTGACCTTTTTCCGCTTTTGTATGGAAACCGACGATTCAAACATCGCAACGCACATGCACGCACGCACACTTTTCTCGTGTGGGGTTAACGCACGGGAGTCCGCGACCACCGAATAGCTGCTATGATTTCGGGAGTCGCTCGCGAATTCTCCGGTCGTCAACCTGCAGCTCCTACATATGTATGAAAATTGTAATTAAAAATACGTCAATTAAAAATTTCAAAATTTTTAACAAAATTTTTATACAAAATTAGAAATGGATTTTTGAACAAGTCAACGAATGACCATATAATTGTTTAATATAAGCATGTCAAATAAAAGATGTAGATGTAGAGTCCGTTCCTACATTACTTAGGATCCGTACGAATTCCAAGTTTGTGTCGTCGCCGACAAACAGGGAAGAAATCGCTTGAACGCTTTCGCGCAAGCATTGGTAGTTTTCGTAGGGATGTAACACGGCAACAATGTACTTTTAAAAGCTGACAACGCTGTAAATTTAGCCACGTCGGTCATATACTTTTCTCTATTGCAGTCAGATATAATTCACTAGTCGACCGTTCTATTTCGGTAGAGTCCGCTATCATACTACAGTATTTTCTACAGAGATGGTAATTCAGACCCTGGGACAAAAAAACGTTGCATGCAATGTCTGTATGGATTTACGGATCCTAAGTCTGTGCTCTAGAGCTACCTTACCGACAGTCTCGAGCCTCCTTACCATTTTATATCGTGCTCAGCGTTGCCGACGTTTCACGAAAAATAAGCACATTAGCAAGAAGCGAATATTCTGTATATTTCATTTCTACTATGAATGCTGAATATTATTTAGGGGCAATAAGCCTGTACAGCATGAATGTTTATGTAAATGGTGGAAATAGTATTTATGAAACATGTACTACAGAAATACGATATAGTGTAATTATTTTTATGGACAGTACTCTCTTGCTCACTCGGCACTTCCTCTCTTTGGTTAGAACCGTGAGGGCAATATTGTTTAGCTGTGAAGCATCAACCAATCAGATTTCTCTACCTGCTTCATACTATTAAGCTGGTTACCCCCGCTTCGTTCACTAAGGTGAAGCACTACTGTATATTGTCGAGGGGCAAATCTCAAACAAATACAGTAAATACATACTTACCTCATCTCTCACTCTGTGATCGCACAATGTGCGATGTTGTGCGTGTTGCCTGGTAACTCGTCCTGTGTTCAAATCAAAACATTTGCTGTTACCGAATAAAGCTATATAGAATTTGTGTTTCCATATATGTAGTTTTCAATATTCAGTGATGTTTGAATAAATATGAAATTACATTCATTACAATGTGTCTTTCAATTTTTATAATAATTAAAATAATATTAAAATAATAATTATTGGCAGAAAAAGAATTACTGATTTTTTATTTATTTCTGCAATTAATATAGTGCTATAAAAATGATCATGCTAACTGCTATGCAAATGAATGATGATATTTATGATGGATATAATAATTATCCAACAGTATATAATATTAAAGATTTTGAGCAAGATGAATATTTTCATGAAGCTCTTAACACAAGTTACGGACGAAGATCGCTTGTAAGTAGTTAGACTTATAACTTAGAATGGCAGGAAGTATTTGTTAATTATAAAAATAAAGGAATTATTCTATAATTATCTGTTGTTAGTTTACTGCAAAAGCACCTGGAACTGCAATGCGTTTAGGCACATCAACCGGAGTAAGTAAATTTAATAGCGTACATACATTGTTACAATAATATATTAGACCTCGATATAATTACTTTTAATTGTAGTTTCATAGGTCTGGTACTGGTATATCTATACGTCCATCTACTAGTGGAGTTCGTCCAATGACAGCAGTCAGGGGTGCTGGTTACACCAGTAGCAGTCGTCAAACATTTGATCCACTTAATATGGGAAATACTGTTAAAGGAGCTGCACCACCTTTAGAAAGTGGAAAAGAAGACACGTGAGATTGTTATGGACTAATTATTCAATATATATTAAAATTTTAAAAAAGTAAAATATTAATGATTACTTCTATAGACCAGAAGAAAAGATAAAAGTAGCTGAAAGGAAAATAATGGAGTTAATTGAAAGTTCAGTAGAGGCAGCATACGAGAATAATGCGAAAGTTGCTTTAGAAAGAGCAAGGGAAGCATCATCGCGAGAGCGAGCTTTAATTCGATTAGAGGAACAGGCTGGACTCAGTGACAACCATAATGTTGACTTAACATTTGCTGTATGGATCAATATTTTATATTAATTTAGGAAAAAGAAGAATATATATGCTAAACATCATATAATTTTCTAGGTTATTTTTAATTTAGCAACTCAGTATACCAATAATGACATGTTTACTGAAGCCATCGCTACTTATCAGGCCATAACAAAGAACCGAGCATTTGGCAACAATGCTAGGTTGAAAGTAAACATGGGAAATATATATGTTAAAATAGGACAATTGTCTCAAGCAATTAAAATGTACAGGATGGCATTTGATCAAGCATCAGCTGCTCATAAAGATTTAAGGTAATAAAATAATAGTGCAGATTATGTAAATTATTCTACAGTCCTTAATATATATATAAACTTTTACAATTAATTACTTATATTAATTATCTCGATAAATAATTCGCAGAATAAAAATAATGCATAACATTGGAATGTTGTTTGTACAAATGGGTCGTTTGGAAGAAGCAGCTAATAGTTTTGAATGGGTTATGAAAGAAAGAGCTGAATTTAAAGCAGGGTTGCATACTGTTTTGTGCCATTTTGCATTGTCTCATAGGGATAAAATGAAAAGGGCATTTTTAGAGTTACTAGAAGTTCAGCTTAACATAGATCAGGAGGACAGATATAACATAAGTACCGTGAGTTGGGCACGTTTATGAATATCACTATACAGTGTGTTGTTTTGATTATTATGCCCACATTCACTAGCTTCATAAATATTTAATTTCATTTTACTGTTTAAATACTCAGAAACTTATTTTTACAATGATTATTGTTCTCCACTGAAATTTTATTTATGTATTTTACAGGACGATGTTACTTCTAACATATTAAATGAAATTCTGAAGAATGATGATTTATCAAAGCTAGAAAAAGAATTGAAGTCTGAAGCTGAGAAAACTATACTATCTGCTGCTAAATTAATAGCACCTGTTATTGAAGATACGCTCACAGCTGGTTTTGCTTGGTAAAGTTTTAAGAACTTCAATCCATGAATAATTAATTATTAAATATTTTAATTTGTTTATTATAATTGTATTTTTTTAAGGTGCGTTGATGCTATAAAATCTTCAGCTTATGGACCTCTAGCTGCTGATTTAGAAATAAATAAAGCAATGGTGTTCTTGCATAACAGAGAAACACAGCTTGCCATTGATACTTTAAAAATGTTTGAAAACCGAGAAAGTAAAGTTAATAGCGCAGCTGCGACCACGCTATCATTTATTTACTTTCTAGTAAGTCATAATACTAATTTTTATGGTTTTTGCAAGGATATATGATTACTGTTATTTAATTTGTAGCAAGGAGATTATGAACAAGCAGAAAATTGTGGAGAAATCGCTCGAAAGGCAGATTGTTATAATGCAGCTGCTTATGTAAATCTATCAGCTTGTGCAATCAGAAAAGGCGAATTAGATGTAGCTAGGGAGTTTCTTTTATGTGCGCTGGATACAGACGCTAGTCACGTACAGGCACTTTATAGTTTAGGTAAATTTCGTTAAAACATACACACAAGTATTTAAACGTATTATAAAGGAAAAGTTGATTAACAGGATTAGTCTATAAAAAGCAAGGCATGTATGAACAAGCTTTGGAATGTTTTTGGAAAGTTCGTAACATAGTCAGACATGATCCACAAACACTGTACCAAATTGGTCATTTGTATCAGCTCATGAATGATGTAGATCAAGCAGCAGAATGGTACAGTGATTCAGTTCAATATGTTCTTTAAATTATATAACTTGTTACGGATATTATCTTATTGAAAGCTATTTTAAAATATGTTAGGTACAATCAATTACTTGGTATCATACCATCTGATCCTGGAGTTTTGCAAAAATTGGGTGAAATGTATGATGCTAGTGGTGATAAACAACAAGCATATCAGTTGTATAGTGATGTAAGTTGATCTGTTGTTACAATTATTTTATTGTACCTTATATATACATTAATATGTTTACTTCTGCAGTCATATAGGTACTTTCCTGCAAATTTCGAAGTAATCGACTGGCTTGGATCATATTTTGTAACAATGCAGGTAAAGATTATAATCGAGTTTTTCTAGATCTTATACTAAAAATACAATTTCATTCTGACATTTAATTCAGGTTGCGGAAAAAGCTTTAACTTATTTCAAAAAAGCAGTAGAGTTGGCTCCTAGTGAACCGAGATGGAGATTGCTTGTTGCTGCATGTTTGAGACGAACAGGTCAATTTCACAAAGCTCTATTGGAGTATCAAGATATCCACGAGAAGTTTCCTGAAAACATTGAATGTCTCAAGTTTTTGATTCGACTATGTAGTGATCTCGGTTTAAAAGAAGCACAAATGTATGCAACAGAATTAAAACGTGCTGAAAAGGCAAAGGAATTAAAAGATAGACAAGGATCGGCACGACCAGGTATTTCAGACGTATGGTTTTGAATATATCAAGTATTAAATGAATGTGAATGTATTTGTTTCTAGGATCAAGAAGGACCAATAGCGGAGCATCATCACGGACTGGATCTGGAATGAGCATGTTGTCGGATCACAGATCAAGTCCTATTCCTGGTAGAAGAGACAATCAAGGCTTGAGCAGTGCTGGCATCTCAAGATCTAATCGTATGTCTACAATTGAGAATTATTCAGAAGCAGCAAATGATTCGAATGATCGTACAGGTATATATAAATTACATAAAAGAAATTTTCAATTAAAAAAATTTCCTATAATTCAATAGTAATAATTATTTAGTTACTTTTTACGTAAAATTATTCTAACAATTATTCTGATCAAAATAGTTTAATTAAATTTTACATGATAAATATATAAATTGCTTGCGTTTATGTAAAAATGTTTTTCTTCATACTGTCTTTGTATACTAGATTGTAGTCTATTCTAGTCTAATGGCTCTTTGTAGAGTCATTAACATTTCGAAATTACGTAGCTTTATTTCAAATGAGCATTACAAGAATGATGTATAGATGATGATTACACTGCACTAATGGATTGAACAGATGATAGATAAGTCTAGCTATTTCGAACAGGTGCTGTGTCTGTAATATATATACCTCTCAGTCTTGTACTTGTATGCACTAATTTATTTCAAATGGTATTTTATAAATTACACGATATGCTTATTTTTGAAACATTCTAATATGTAGGATCTTCGACTATATCTGTCGAATATTTGAAAGTGTGATTGTATGTAACAATCAAAGATAGAAAAAAGAAGTAATGATTTCAGTATAATGACTTTGGTTTTAAATTATTAATGATTAAATAATAATGTATGAGGCAGTTATCTGCCCTTATCTTTAGTACGATACATCAACGTTTATCCATTTTCTGGCTTGACTTGCTACTATCGTTGGTACAGAGATACCTTTAATCATTAGTAACTTGAAAACAAAGCTGTCATTGCAAACCGTCATTAATTTGTTTAATTTAAAATATTTGAAATACACAGCCAAACTCCCTGTGTATATGAAATATTTGACGCAGGTACACCTTACGTAGATCCAATAGGTCCTTTACCTACTCGACCCATGACATCTGCCGGAAAAAGGGACGACGACTTCGGAGATGAAGAACTTGGCGATGATCTTTTACCGGAGTAACGTGAATATAGTATCCTTTCACTTCTATGTTATAGTTTTGCATATTGTATCACTTGTATCAATATTTATAAAATGATATACAGTCGAAGTTCATGCATGTAAAACTGAATCTAGCGTTAAAAATATCTTAATTTTATGTTGACTAAGTTGATCTATACTAAAACGAACAATGTTTGAATATACTTATTTTTGCATAAGTAAATTAGTTAAAACAAATCTAAATATTTTAAATAACAACTGCTAATCTCACATTTCTGCATAAATAAACTAGTGAAAATAAATCTAAATACTTCATGTTATAAAATAATTTCACATTAACCAACTTCGTTAAAATTAATAACAATTTTCGTTAAAAAGATTATCAGGAAAAACAAATATAAATATATGTATTTCTGAACTGGAGTTTCAATAATATGTTCTCAAAGTCTACGTGGACACACACACACACACACACATAAATCCCACATTCCATATTTACTATTTCGAAGTGTAAGATAGTTGTCTATAGAATGATGCCATATATTATGAAGCCACGAGGGTCAGTCGATTGTAACGATCTAAATTTAAACGTGCTGGCCAATTTAGTCAAACTCCATTCAGTCTGTATAGTTTAAGAGGCGGATGTTATTTTATTGCACGCTATATTCAAACTCTGTCCAACAGGCATAATGTGAACTTTTACGTGCAATTGGAATGTGTTCCTAGTGACACCAACCTTTACAAAATTCTCAAAAGTATCATACATATTATGATCATTTTTTCGGTAGAATGTATTTGAAATCATAATAGCTGGTCACTTCATAGTGACGATTGGAGTGGACATACATTCTGACTTTATATACATTCTTTCTTACTAATTGCAAGTAATTGTTTTTTCTAGTTTATAAAACCAAAAGTTAAGAAAACAATGCAAATTATATTTCATTGCTTTTAGACTGTAAAATACATAATACATAATCACGAAAAACATCGCCGAAAAAATAATTCTTTATACGAAACTTAGATTAATTTCTTTTGGAAACATTTGTATTTTTTTTTATAGAATTTACCGTAAGACTTTCCTTTTTTTCTAAATATAAAACTGTATGGCAATGTATAACTACTATTATGCATTGTACATTATTGTATATTTTGGAGCATAGTTTTTCCTTTAACTCCATGACTACCGAGCACTATAAGTTCTGATTGCCGTGTAAAAACAATGTGCGCTAGTTATTCTAAGAATATTTCTCGTAGTATACAGGCCAGGAGGTGATTTTACACACAAAAATAAATAGGAAAGAAAGATCGCCATCAAACTTTTTTCATATGACGCTTTAGTTTTGACAAAATCGAGTTTAAAAATCAACAGATTCGCATACGTGAGTACATATTTACAAGAAATAGAATCAGTGAGCTTTGATCAGACAAGTCAACCAATTCTTGAGACGAAGCATCGTATGAAATCATTTTATTCCTTCTTTATTACATGTATATCTATTATTTTACATTCATAATGTAAACATACAATGACACGGATATAACACAATGATAAATTATAAGTTACAAAGAATAAGAGACAATCTTTTTTAAACACTAAAATGATACTTAATACATAATCTATGCCTTTGTGTGCAACAAAATTTGTCTGTATCAATAGCAAAAGACGAATAAAACAGATATCGATTTTATCTCTTAATAATTTTTACAAGTTGTAAATAATATATCATCAATCTTCTGCTTCATTCGTTTTTCGTTTTGCCTATTCGTTTTTGCCGAGACTGCATAAATCTATACACAATTTTCCAAGGGTGACAAAATGCAAAGTGCATTCGTTCTGATCGCAGGACCAATTTTTTCGACCTCTGTCTCTATTCAGCGCCTTCGATCGCGTGATATTACCGCATGTGATATTGCAACACGCGTGCGGACATCGCGAGAGTATCATTTATTATCTTTATCTCACAAGTTTCGAAAATCGTAGGGTATATAGGAGAGACAGAGAAAGAAAGAGAGAGTGGGGTAGGAGGAAGAGGAGGAGGAGGAGGAGTGGGGAGAGAGCAGAGAAGAGTACATGTGCGAGGAATCACCAGGACTTTCTGAACCCTCGGGACGATTCACGGGCAGTTTCTGTCCGCAATCACGTGGCATTGATGCACGCAATCTCACAGAACTACGAATCGTGCGTGTGTGCCGCGCGTAAATGACTCGCATGTACGTACTAGCAGCCGCGACTGTATGAGTACATGTCGCGCGGGGGGAGACGTAAGCGCACGTAATACGCACTGATACGAGGTCCGTGGATCCCAGGCAGTGGGGAAAGCGACGATCCGGAGGCACGACCGTCCGACCAGTGCTCCGCTGCGACCAAATACATTTTACGTTATTTCACCCACGTGCTCGTATGTGTGCGTGTTCTGTCACGTACGCCTCTCAGTGGAGACACATTGCAGTCATTGACCGGTAACTGGACTGAACCATAGGAAGGATAGAGAAGAGGATCGGAACCTGAGGCGATCGTAGAGTCCACCAGTCGCACAGAAAAACTGTTAGGGTGAGCATGCGCGTTTATTCATTCCCCGTAGACGGGGGTCATTTTCGGTCGATGCCGTACAGATTCCGCGGTCCAACGTACGCACGTGCTTCCGCTTTTCCACGAGTGATGAAATTCGGCAAAACACGTCAATGTCATTGCAACGTCGTTGATTGGTCGATCCAACAGTGGATTTGCGATTCGATTGTTTACGTTGTCGTCCAAGCCGCATGGTATATCAAATGTTGTAAGTGTTGTCATCGGTCGGTTTATATTCTCGCATGCGTTCCCATAGCTAGACACAGCTCGCACTGAAGTTCTGCTACTTTCTGACACACGGAAATTATAATCCTCTCGCTCCTCCATATTCATACTTGCCTTTCACGCGTCTGCCTTTTGCCGCGAACGACTACACGAGCTCCGTTTGCCGCCTCGATACGCTCGAGCTGTCGTTTTCGTGCTGTTTTTGCAAAGCCCATTGTAAACACGTTTGGTAATCGTTGCCACGTTATCGTTCCCCACGTCACACAATTATGTCATTATTATATTCTTTGAAAAGGAAATCTGTCGATTTATCTTCAGCAATTGCGAGCGAACGTACCGATCCCCGCTGCGCGTGTCAGACACTGAGGAATTGATTCGGAAGGACGCGATCCATGATGGTCTCTCTCGTAAAGCACGTGTTCCCGAACGTGTTCGGATCTCGTTGATATTCATTACACTACGAACAGAAATGCTGCCGGCTATTGCAGGTTGTATGTAAAACAGAAGAGAAAGTCGATCGATCGATTCCAGAGTTGTGGTGTGTTTTATCATAACGAGCTGCGCAAGAAAGATTATTATTATTAGTACCGTTTAACCGAATGGCTAAAATGCTCATTTTTCGTGTATTTATGAGCAATTCGAAAATCGATCTTGGTGGAGAATTTAGCAGTCCCGCTGAGCCTGAGGGGGCTCTGCTCGATTAATGTTTAGCCGAGACCTTGGCGATAATGGTCTCGTAATTCACGGAAGCTCCATAATTCATGCCGTAAAGATCATATATAACCGTTGCACGCTCCTAAATGAAGGGGTAGTCTGTTATCGTGCGTGAAAAGCGTATTCGGTGAAATACCGAATCCAATTTGGCTGGAAGTCGGAAGCGAACGGAGTTGCATGTATAGTTCTCGATCGTTTAGTTTGCGTCATTTCATTGATCCTGCATTCCGCGATATTGTTCGGACGATCGATTCCTGATAACTGGAATCGGTGATTATCGGAAGCTCGATCGAAGGAACGCCGCCACGGACGATCAGTTTCGAAAGTGGAAGGCGCCTTCTGAAATTCTAGCAGCTGTCGCGACATGTGCTCGTATTGCACTGCGGATTAGAATCATCGTAACGGGTCAAGTGGCTAAGTTATCCTGGTTGACGTTTTGCACCTTCCAATTGATTTTAATGGTCTTTGATGACTCGGAAGAATGTTCCAGTGGCATTTTGCGGTGTCTCCATCGCGAGATTCGACCGTGAAAAGTCACTGGCGGTCGTGATTCGACTGAACCCAGTTCGAAAACCATTATCCGAGGACAATTGAATCTTTATGCATGCGGGTACCCGGCGATTGCGCGCACTCAGAAAACAAGATCGCAGCAATTTGTCCCTTTTACGTGTATTATCGATACATAAGGTCCTCGACAATGATTAGGTACACGGTTTCGCACGATACCTTTCACTCGTTCGCTCGTAGACAGGACTCGCAGCGATGCAATTGCCGTGCAACGACCGTCGAACTTTTGTCGTCCAAGTAACAGGTAGCGAATAAGAAAAAATAGGATGAGTATGCGAGAGGCACGCCGCGTCGGTCAACGAGGTCTCCCTCGTCGAACAAGTTCCTCAACTTTTCTCATTACCGATGTCGGGGTCAAATTATGGTAGTACGAGAACACGTTGGACTCCTTTTTTTCGTTCTCTTTTACATCATGAATATTTGGGTATCGCTGGCGAAGATCGCGATTTCTCGGTTTACATAACTCCGTATGTATAATTAGGCAGATCGAAGCGTCTGTCGTCGATGGTTTTCAAACAATTGTCCCGCTTAATTCACGGTGGACTTGACGCAAAATCGTTTGTAACACGGACGCGCTTGCGTGTTTGAGATGAATGCATGCGGGCTTCGATGTGGATGTTGTTCTGAAAGCTCTGTCGAGGGTAATCTACGACCGGAGGTGGTTCGCGATGCATCACCTAATCGATTGTATTCCGTTCTTTGTCGATCAGGTCGGGAAATTCGCTTCGGTAGAGTGACTGGTGCACGATAAATGCGATTACTTTGTCATTTATGGATTTTTCTTGAGTACCGAAGTGTTGTGCATCCCGCCATCGTACAGCGTAAACGCCATCCTGTACGTACTGTTGATTTCTCCTGTTTAGGACAATATCTTGACTCGAATTAATAGATTACGCTAATAAATGATTAATTAAACGATACGCGAGATCGTAACAAGTTGAATATTCAGAAAAAAGTTAGATCTTCTATCCTGGAACCTGTCTTACGAGTATTTAACTTATTTATATTCTCGAAGATCATGAAAACTGACCTGATAAGTTGCCTATAAAGAGTAAATTCGTAAGTAAGAATCACCCATCTTGTTTGATATGATATATGTAAGAAACAAATTGCATGTTTTTACTTATGTTTTCCAGCACTCACTATCTAACTGCAATTAACATAAATAAATACGTTTTACTATGTTTGATATATCTTACTTATATAACAGGCTTCACACACAGAATTATTCTTTTCACTTGAACGTCATCAATGTTCCGAAACGTTGAACAGGCGATGCACATTCTCAAACAATTAGGGTAGTGGAACCGATTACTGTGGGGTGACCTCTCTCAGTGTTATGCCTCTGGTTTATTTTTTACCATAATTAACATTGTAGTCATCGAATAAGACATATAACATATTTTTATTCTTTTATCTTGTTTATTTCTGAATCGATAAATATAAAGTTAATTATGCCCAAAAATAAACCAACAGCACTGTAACAGGCTGCACTGCTCGAAATGATTTTATCATGTACGCTATTATTGTTCCGTTAAGTGTAAATAAACAGCCATGTTTAAAAATTGTTTTCTAAATTTACAACTTGTCTAAAAAAGAATCTTTAGTCTAAATCATGGAGAACGTCGTTTTGAGCGATTCGTTCAATAAAGATTGGGTGCAGTGCGTCAAGGTCGAACATGTATTGAATACACAGATTAAGAAAACATTAATTATCTGATTCGTGACCGTTGCAAACATAAATTTAGAATGAAGTTTCTTTATTCTAAGATTTATCTTTCAATATATATATATATAAATTAAAAGATAATTGAGCGCTAAAAATCTAAATAATCTCGGAAAATAAAAACTGGCTGCAATAATAATGATAAGATAATGATTGGCGTTATATACTATAGCTTTGTACTAAAACAATAACATTTTTCTATATACTTAATATTTGATTAGTGATCAAAGGAACAAGCATCTATAACTGAAAATGACAGCACCAAATTATATTTCATTTGAGAATGCGAAACAGAATCGTTCGACGAGTATCAATTTGATCAATTGCACTCGATGGAAGGTTAAATATTTTTTAACTAATAGTACCACTCAATTATACTTAATATTATACTGACTAACCAGTTGGTCCAAGTATGGCACAATCTTTTCGTATTGCTAATTGTTAGTTTTCGTTACGAGGCTTCAGAAAAACAATTTTAAAGTGACTAGGACGAGATTTAAAAAAAAGACTGCGTATAAACGGAATCGCGTTATCTGAGAGCACCGTAATTGAATTAACAGATCATAAACTACAGAAAGTATCGGAAAAAGTGTGAGATATTTCAACAAATATAGTTTGTAAAATGAAAGGAATATATATCAAGAATCACAAACTCTTTAAATTCTTGTACTCTTATATCTACGGCTGTAA
This sequence comes from Megalopta genalis, assembly GCF_051020955.1. Lineage (NCBI taxonomy): Eukaryota > Metazoa > Arthropoda > Insecta > Hymenoptera > Halictidae > Megalopta > Megalopta genalis. The sequence goes on along the minus strand of NC_135018.1, from coordinate 12,778,186 downwards.
GGAACAACACCGTATGTGACAATTTCAAAAAATTGTAGTTTATACGTTAATTAAGCTATACAATGTAGGATTTACGTATTTATCGTAAAAAAAACATAAAAATAAATTCAGAAAAAACTCAAACAAATTTAAAACAGTACTAATACAATCAGTGCTTCAAGCGACAATATTTCCAAAATGAAAACGTGTGATATGCGGCGTTCTTCTTTGCAACCACAGTTATATACATTTCACCCATTTCTGTCATAAATGCATAAAATATGCAGTCTGATTATATGTATGTGTTGACAACAATAAGCGCTGTGTACTGCGGAATAATTACGTTGGTTGTAGGAGTCTCAAAAGCGTCTTGTCACGTCAATCATTCATGCTTAACAAATTATCTTTTGCAATATGTATATCGTATTGCTTTGAATATTGGAAATTGCAATATTTAATGAGTTTCACCGAAGTATTAGGTAATTCGACCGTTTCTCTTCGATTCTGAAAAATCAATGGATCACGATTCATTCGGGGTATCTTCGTTACGATTGCGTCGTTCAAACGGGATCTTATTGTGTGATAGTTGATGACCTATAAGGCAGCAAATAAATTCGTGTCCCCGTAATTACGTTTGTCAAGCCTCTCATACGTCGTTCGCTCCTTCATGATCGGTACCATTGAAACAATATACCTATACATACATATATATATATATCGGATTGACTTATATTTTCTTCCTTGCCAGACTAAATGCAGATTGTCCTATCGCGGTGAAAAATTAGCTTTCGCGAGGCATTCGAAGATACCGTTCTGCGTTCTTGGTCAGCAATAGCACGGTGATATCAGCGAAGCTAAACGATGTGCTGGTAGCAGTGGTACGCGTAATCGCCTGGCAATTATGCATTCGATCCATATGAGAAATACGCAAACAGCGGAGCCACTCGTCGTGCCCTCCGCGATGTTATAATTCACAAGCGAAGATCGCGCTGTGTTATCTAGGGTTATAAAATACCGTGGACTTTCAACCTTTCATTTAATAGTTAACGCGGCTCGCTATCGCGTCTCGCCGAATGTCGGGAGAAAGAGTGAATAGAGGGAAAAATAAATAACTCGGAAACATTAAGCAGGGCAGATCTCTTTAACTCGCGTTCAGTTAGCACCACGCATTCGCCCGTAGCGAAACACACCTCCCGCAAATTCACGTTACCCGTACGGCTGTCACGGATTCATTCACGCTCGTTCGAAAAAGTTCAATTGGAAGATAACACTTGCCGCGTCAACAAGGTGAGCGCACGTGCCGCGTATGAATCGATCGCATTATCAATGAAAGGCTATTTTTGCGCCACACGACCCTTTTTGCCGGTGTTTAACGTTACTCTGCTTGACTCCCGTTAATTAAAAATGTCCAATGGCGTCGCTTTCTTCGTTCCCTTGAATATCATAGTTTCGTCTGCTTTATAGGCAATCGAGTGATCTGCAGACATGGTCGTCCCTACGGAACACGCCCTCAATGATGCGATACAGGTATCGCCGCTCGTGCTATCGGATGATGTTAAACGGCAGAGGGTAAGGATCAACCGACCGATTTGCAAATTTAGTGAGATAGATCTCAATATCACTACTCATCTGGATCTTAGCATGTTAACTGCCACACCACTGGAAAAAAGGGACACGATTCATCGATCAGATTTAGAAACTTTGTGTCGTAATGTATTCAAGCAGAGCAAATTTTATACTACGATTTGTATCACTTAGAAGACTTGCAGAAGCAATCGTTTTAACTGATTTTAACTATCCAGTTTGTTTCTTTAATTAAATTGCCTTGAAGTTGTACGATTTTTGTGGCTTGTGATGTGGTAGTCAACGTGTTACACCTCGTAGATGCTAAGAAAGTTTATCTTACTCAATAGTAATTTGATTATAATCAAAAGTACAGCCAACTGCATTTGAAAAATGGAACAAATGGTATTGGAAGGAATTAAAAAATGGTCGAAAATGGCAATCTTTTTGTTCAACTCGTGAATTCAACGTTCACATTGATGTGATAGATGTGTTACATTTCTGACTAATAATTGTAGTTTTGCAAACGGCGTTTTAACAATTTATAATCTAGCCTGTCGCAGAGAGTAATCTACTTCATATATGAAAGATCTATTGTTATTTAAGAAACGTTTAGCTATCCATATCACTTTGAATGGGAATCAATAAGCATTGTTTTAATGGGAACGCTTCATAACTTCAACTAGTCTTTTGGACGTACGAATCTTGTGATATTAAATGGATCTCTTACACCATGGATTATATTTTCATTCATTTTATCCATCTTATTTCTTTATAATGTAAATATATCTTGTTAAATAAAATAAGATTGATTACGTTTGTATTCCTTGTAGACGTAGAGCCATTCGTACGACTTTTTAGTAATAACGTGGCTTGCATATAGCTTACAACTATCTAGGATTAAGAAAAAAGAGACATAGATTACATGTACATTTGTAGATGTAATACAGTCGCGCGACTATAGATACGTAACTTGTAATTTTTCTATTCAGACAACTAGTTTAAGTGGCGCGATAAACAGACAGATCACGAGACCGCCGCCCGTGAACTTGTTAGCCCTTCGACACACAACAGGAACCACAAAGAAGTATCGTGGTCGATAAGAGCGTAGCTAAACGCGGAGGGAATTACAAAATCGGAGACAGAAATTAATGACGGTCGCGTCTTTCGTTTACGAACGTTGATCGAGTACTTCAGCTCGTTGCAAAAGAAAACGAGGATATCATCGGATCGATGAGCAAGGTTAAATGGCCGACAGTGTATTTTTTAAACGGAACGCCGTTTGAACGCCGTTTGAACGCCGTTATCACGCCGCTTACATAATTGATCGATTTCTACATTAGCAATGACGATAACGCTTAATGATTACCGCTGCAAGAAACTGCGGACCGGGGAGTCCTTAACCTTGCGACACTCTCGTTAAGAGTTTACTGACACCGGTCGATCCAATATACATGTATACTACATACATTAATTTTTATTCCTGCCAATCTCCATGGTGCTGCTGGTGCGAGCAATTAACTTCGCCCGAGAACGCAGGCTTCTTCTTCCGCGGCTTTGTGAAGTCGATTATGCAACTCGCGTCGGTTGAACGAAAATGGGGGAAAAAAACATTGCAATAAGATACGCCCAATAGAGACTTAACCCGGGGACCGAACGAAATTTAAGAGGGGCTGAAAAGAGAATGACAAGTAAACTACGCAGTAACATACGTTTTCACGGACAACGGAAACCCGACTAGAGGTTCAATGTATTCGCTGGCTAGATTTCACACGATTTATCGAAAGTCTAGTCGCGAACTACTCAATCAGCCGCTTATCATCACCCACGAAGTCATTGGGGGTTATCGTAGCATAATACTCAATAATCGCAGTTTTCGACAACCGAGAAGAGTTTATCAGTAGGTCTTCCGCTAGACCAGGAATCGACGCCAAAAAGCTTATTTTTGTACTGTCGCGGGGATATCGGCGGCTCGAAAAAAGAGTTATCGATACTCGGATTTATACCGACACTTTTTGTTTCTGTGCGGTTGAATTTCGTAAGAAACAGTGGAATAGATATTCGGATCTCACGCATCGATGAATATTTTGCATAGAACGCATTACGTCAGTCGGACGATGTAATAGACGACCCACGCATTCTTCTTGCATTTGATTAGCGCGAATCGCGTGCTAAGCAACGCTCGAATCTGTCTCTTGCGGCTCCGCCGTACATATTCGGCTCTGTTTCACTTCTTCTCGACGACGATACCTCGGAGATCAAGCATGCGCAACAATAAATTAATTGATAATTCTGTATCACCAATTATATCGCCCGCGCGGCGTCGATCCGTAGAAAGCAATAAATTTCCTTCGCGCTTTGTCTGCCCGTGACATAATACCATTTGACGTATCGCGTGGATTTGTTTACGTGAAACGTTTTCGCGCTCGTCGGCCGCGATTTATATGACACTCGTGATGGCATTATTCGATTCGCGCGCATTTCTCTTTCTTTCTTTCGTTCTTTCTTATCTTTCACAGCCGCCGGTGAATAGCGGTTTCCGGTTGTTTTTTTCTCGGCGTGGCGGACGCGACGATTGCGTGAATGCGCAACCGGTTTACCTTCGAGGAAATGAAACATTAGTATCATCTGGCCGCGGGAAGTCGGTTTCCGATCTCGCGACGATCTTCTGCGCGGACGGGACGCGATCATCGATCGTCGGCAGAAGGGAGCACGGAACTGTGCACGACAGAAATCGTTAACTAGATTAATTCGGTTGTGCGGTAACGTAACACTTTTATTATGTCAACCCAGGCGCCCGGGAGTGTTAATCGTGGACAGACTGCACGGCGTTTATGCGCGTTGTGTCTCCGTTGTCGTCAATCTAATTGTTAGAATAGAGCCGTCGTCTTCTTGCTCGCAAACTGCCGCCTTTACCATTAGAATCGCATTAGGGATCACGTAAGAGTGAACCGAGATAAACAATGACACTGCTAGTCGCGTGCACTTGAAAATGCATCACAATCTCGCAGGAATCTTTGTCGAACGCTAACGAAGATTTATGGCTCGTGGAAAATTCTACCACTGCTCTTGTTATCTCCCGATGCGGATCTAGGTACCCAGTGGAAGCAATGTGTAGCAAACGTTTTGTTTGCCTAATTTAACTTTGCTTAAAGTTAGATCTGTCTTACGCGTACGTGTCGGTACATCGAGACTCCTATTTCTGTATCTTGTCATGCTTCATCGTAAAATCGTATGTTAGCTTCGCTCATGGTAGTTTATATTTTACCACCTTGCGTCTGTCCATTGTGTTATTGTTAGGTACTTGAAAGAAGAGTTTAGTTACCTAGCAACCTTAACCCCTTAATGCACAGTTTTTTTGAAAAAGGCCGGCCAAAAAAGATCAATTTTTTTAAATGTAAAAAAACACAATTTAGAACGTTGTCTTGGCAAGAAAATTACAAAAATACAAAAATAATCAAAATTTTTATTGCAATTCTAATTTTCAGAATATTACTATTATTATTATTATTATTCTTATTATTATTATTATATTTTATTTTACATTATATTTTAGTAAAATATATATTGAAAAATGAGCGAATCAGAATCTGAATATGAATACGTTGTCGGAAAGCAGCTCACAAGTAAGAGATAAGTCGTAAGTGATAAGTAGAAAAAGGATATATTTTATACATGAATAAGTAAGTGTTATAGCTTACAATCCCATGTAAATGATAAATATCAATAAAACGATTGTTTTTTTTTGCTTTCACATTGTTATTTTCAATTCTCGATCGCATTCGAGTGTGAAAAATTATAGCAACATAAAATACAACGCCGCTCGAATTATCTCGAGTGTGCACAGTTTGGCCAGTTTAGCGCGCTCGAGTTAACTTATTACTAAACTGCAAAAACTGGAATTATATGTATACAGTAAATTGTTGCAAAACAAACAACTTCTCTTTCAAAATTCTCCATATTTGTTTACAAACTGAGGTTCAATTGCTATCATTGTGAATATATTGATAATTAGGTGTAGACGAAGAGCAATCTGTATTCAGCTTATTATATTATAGTACAGTATATTTGTACATCACTCGGTAGCAGTTGGGTGAAAAGACACTTACAGGCAATGCTCGGGTCGTGCTCGATCCGTGCAAGTCCACTAGCGTTCATATTAGCGGGCAAATATCGTGCCAGGCAGGTCCGATTAAATACTGAATGAAACCCCTTTGTACTTTGCCAAACGTAGAAAAGGATAGCAAGTAAAGAGTAGACAATAACGCAATGTGAAACCTTTTTATGTTTTATTTTGTCTTAATGGGAGTTTTACCAACGTAATCGTGAAGTTTTTCTGATTAAATTAAGACTAAGCGCGATATAATTTTTGTAACGTTATATCTCACAACATTTACAAATTTATAAATTTTATGAAAAATATAAATATACTTTTCATATTAATATCTCTTATAAATATAACTCTTCGTGTAAATGAATTTCACATTCAAATTTATATTTTATTGTACAATTTAAAATGTAATTTTTTTAACTGAATAACTGTGTATAGAATATAAAGTAATGAACAATATAAGAAAATTTATATTGCGCACACATTCATTGCATTGTCCGATAGCTGTTAATGACACTGAAACGAAAGATTGCGCGCACACTGTCCATATTGTACCAGTCCCGTTTTGCTTTGTTTTGGTACAGTGTGGCTTGCATGGAACGGGAGCAGCGCGCACAGTGTGAACACTCTAACACAAATGAATGAAAGAATATTTTGCTTATGATCGAAGCAAATCCGGACCGGGATTGCTTGCTAGTGTGTACACATTTTTCAGTATTGGACCAGCGTGGCACGGAACGGGGGCGGCACGCATAGCGTGAACACTCTGATACAAATCGAATGAAAATGTCCTAAATGTCCCAAACAGTCTGTGTACAATACGTCCAAAGTTATTGCCTGTTGAGAATAGCAGCCTTCAATTGCTCGTGCCACGAACTTGATGTGAAAATATTTGAACAGTCGCGTCAACGAATGAGTAAATCTAAGAGATTTGTTTGCAGATCGAGCAAAAGGTCGCAGGGTTGCGATTTTCCGTCGCGACCATAAATGAGATCCAAGATGTGTTCGTGTCGGAAATGATCAAGGGGATTCATCAGCAGCCGTCGTCGTTACAAATGGAGAACACTTATGTGCCGGAACTCCTCGACGGCACAGGTTGTTACGATAATCAGTATCTATGTATTATTTTTCCCGTTCCGCCTGGTGCGACTTTATTGGCCTTGTAAAACGCTTAATAATCGAATAGAAATTTTTCAGCGATAATTGTTAATCTTGAGCTATCGGTCTGCGTCTTTACTACTCTAATATATAGTAATAAATGTATAGTAAATGCAGTACTTTTACAACGGAGAAATTTATTGCTGCTTGTAAATATAATCGTTGGAGATTCTTATTTTCGTTTGAACGTCGTACCGATATTTATGCTCGGACACCTTTTTATCTTGCAGCTTTCGCTGCATGGTTGTTTTACAAACGATTGTTTCTCTGGTTTTCGATGGCTACCGAAATTAATGGAATTTCTTTGCAGAGGAAGGCTTGTATTTGGCGTTGGATCTCGGAGGTACCAACTTCCGATTGCTTCTGGTGGAACTGATGCACGGTACAACAATACGCGAGGAAGTAGAGAAGTATCGTATCAGCTCCGATTTGAAAGTGGGATCGGCCATTCGCCTCTTCGACTATCTGGCCAAATGTGTCAGTGATTTCGTCATCGCGCAGGGTCTTCAGGATGTAGAGCTTCCCCTCGGTAAATTGGAGACACTACACGCGAGGGGGAATCACGTGTGAGGCATTTAATTGCTGTTCCCTGCGTTCTTCATGGTCTCTTTGGAACAATTTCGGTTAATTATTAGAATTTCGGGAATCAAATTGCGTGTTCCCAAGAGATATCGTCGCATAATTTTGGCACGCTGAAGTGCTGAACCGATGTTTTCAAACACTTTATGCTATCAACGACTCGTGTATCGTGTTCGACATTGATTTCACAAATTCAAGTGGCCGATACTTGTTGTTAATCAAACATAGATTACATAGCCTCACGCGCGGTTGATCGTTTCACAAGTGTAACGAATAAGATTCGAAAACGTGCCGTGTCTGACAAGTGACTACACTTTTTGCATTTGTAGGTTTCACCTTTTCGTTCCCTATGGTTCAACATTCCTTGGATATTGGCATGCTGGTGACCTGGACTAAAACCTTCAACTGCCCTGACGCAGTTAGCGAGGATGCTGTGAGACTACTGCGCGAAGCATTAGATCGTCGCGGCGATACCAAGGTCAAGGTTGTTGCCATTTTAAACGACACTACGGGAACGTTGGTTCAAGGATCCGCTCTGGACTCTGATACAGCCATTGGTCTGATATTGGGTACCGGAAGCAACGCTTGCTATCTCGAACGTGCGGATCGGGTCGAACATTGGGAAACTGAACGACACGGAGAACGCGAAGTAATTGTTTTTTCTATTGTCTATTATCGTAAACGCTGGAAATCCTCAGCCTAAATAGCGAGTTTTGAACTTTTCATTTCGTAATTGTTCAGATTAGGACGTGTTTATGCAAAATTACTGAATACATCTCTGTGGCTGTAAGGAAAAATATTAATTGAGCTGTAGGATGTAGGGTTCACGTATTTATAAACAAAAAATCAGGAAACCAATTTGATAGGATCAAAAATAATGCAATTTAAAGCACTACGTTAACATTTGGCTTTTACAATTTAAAACACAACTCTAAGCGAAAATATCTCGAAATCGATTTTTCCTTGCGTTTTTCCTTGCAACCACAGATTTATGTACTCGGGTATTTTTATAACGCAATATAAAATAGTCACTTTTACTGCTTGATAGTTGAAAAGCCATGTGTATATATATCAACAACTGTACATTTCATTAACATATGTGTTGCAGGTTATCATCGACATCGAATGGGGTGCGTTTGGAGATAATGGTGTCTTGGATTTCATCAAGACAGACTATGATCGTGAGAACGACGCAAACTCTCTCATTGTAAATTCATTCACGTGAGTAAATGAGATTATTGACAAGTACATGTCAAAAATGTTCTGCTTGATAAATATATATTATGTCTTGTTTGGGATTCAGGTTCGAAAAATATATTAGTGGGAAATACTTAGGCGAGCTAGTGCGAATTGTTCTCGCAAGTTTAACCAAAGAAGGGATGTTGTTTACCGGAGACCACCATCCTGGATCCATTTTGATACCTGGAAAACTTACAACAGAATTGGTTTCAGACATCGAACAGTAAGTTGTCTCGAAGTATATTACTCTAAATTCGAAGGTGCGCATTGTCTAATGTCTATCAATACTGAAACACAGAGATTCTGTAGAGGGTGGTAGCAGCAACACTGTGAGAATCTTGAGCATGTTTGGTATCGTTCCAGACGAAGACGACGTCAGCATTGTTCAATACGTCTGCGAGGTAGTTTCGAACCGCGCGGCTCTTCTTGTAGCGATATGTAAGCCTATTTATTATTAAACAGATCGTACAAAAGTTGCACAATTAAATATTAATCAATACTCAATGTTTAAGGTCTCGCGGTATTATTGAAGCGGATCGATAAAGAACTCGTAACGATTGCTGTAGACGGATCCCTATACAAGCATCATCCCAGGCTGGAGACCTGGATCAGGCAGTACATTTCGCTGCTGGTTCCTGATCACAAGGTAAAATAACGTTTTACCATCTCTAAACAATATTTTGTCGTAACACTAATTATTCATGGTTATATGCAGTTTAAGATAATTCACGCCGAAGACGGAAGCGGGAAAGGAGCAGCGCTGGTTGCCGCGATCGCACAAAGACTTCAACAAAGAATAGACTAGTACCAGATAGAAGCTGCGCGTGCAACGTATTTGCAGTTTATATTTCTGTTTAAGCGTAAAAGTTTTTTTCCTTTTATTATTCGAAACAGTCGTCTAGTTCTTTGTAAATTTGATGTCTTGTTTCTCTACGTTGTTGAATAAGATCTACCCGATCTTATGTTTCTGCAGATAATCTTTCAAAGAGAATTCACGTCGATGCTTGAACCTTTAGTGATTGCACATTGTCCGCTCACTTTTGTAAAGTTCTACGTTGCCATCTTCTTCATGTAGATTCGCATGAGTCCCGTGTTACGTATATAGATACGGCGTTAACGGACTCGTTTGGGCCGTGACGAAAAATTGTAGCGTGTGTGAGTGTAACCGTGTGTAGTTTCGAGGGAACAAAAAACAGAACAACAATGTTTGGTGTTGTGAACGCGAGCATTATAAACGACCTGTTCACATTCCTATATTTAAAACGTAAAATACAATTCCGACATGGACCACGAAGCGAAAGGAAACTGTGAGAGAAGGTTATACGTACAAATGCAAGGAAAATAGAAATCGTTGGCGAATGTATGGAAATCGCGGAACGAACTATTTGTACAATATGTTGTTATACCTTGTAAATGATTGCAAGGACGTTCGATTTTTTGTACTGGAAGAGAGAACGAGGTTGTTATAATAAACATTCAAGCGAAAATCTGTCTGTGATTTTCTTTCTACTTTATTCCGCTGCGGTATCTCGATACTATTACATAAATGCTTGATCATCCAATGTGCTATACGAGGCGCAAATATTTTTATAGACCAAGAATTTTCCATGACTGGTCGTTGTTTGAAATTGTTATGTAACGATTAATGAGTATATAAACTATAATCGTAATTTAATACTTATCGCAACTTAGATTTTAGGAATCCATGGTATTAACGATCTGTAATCTGCAGTATTTCACATATCCGAAAACGCATGACACCATTAAAATGTTTGTTAATTTTATATTTTTCGATCATCAAATAATTTATAAAGTATTTTCCGAATGGCTGTAATTAATTTATTACATACATAAGGAATGTGATAAATTATCATTAACAAATCTCGGGCAATTACTGAGTTCGAAGATAAGACAATTCCTTATTAAGAATTAATTAACTATGTCAATGAACATGATACGTATGACATGACATGCTTCACGCAAGTATCGTATATTTCATCAGCAGCCTGATCAAATGTTGTTAATAAGGATTGCTATTATTATTCGATAATGTAGTTTCCGCTGTATATAATTATCGAGGTAATTACAACATTAACAAATTTTTATTCGTGATGACTTAAATAGCATTCGATATGTTAAGAATTCAAACATTCGCAAGACAATGCAGTAAAAAACAGTGAATACATATACAGCTATTTGATAACCTCTTGAAAAACCGTGTTGATTCTATTTGTTTATTTTTATTCTTGAGATACCGATTTAACGTTCTATTTACTTTCGTTTCCTTTTTTTTCGTAAGAAGAAATCTGACGTAGACAGATTGTCATAATAGCTGTCCAACCCACTTGTATCAGTCAACAGTTAACGCAAGAGTGGGATGGACAGCTATTATGACTGTGAGAATATTCCAGGTGTCTTCCTTCTAAAACGAAGAGTTATAAAATTTGTTTCAGCACTGTAGAAAACGAGTTTTAATTTCCACTCATCTTTCATTTATGTCATTTTTATTTTACAGTGTTTAAAGTCTGAAAACTATAGATTGAAATCTCGACATTTTATAAGTAATAAAAAAAGCAAATGTAAATTCGTTTTAAAAACAATTTTCAATATCAATCGTAAAGAAAAAAGTCACATACTGGAACAATAAAAAGAAAGGAGATGATTATGGATCTGTACTAAACCATCAGATTAGTCGATACTCCGTGAGATGAGTAACACAACTACCACAATAAAACAATTGACACGGTATCAAAATTCCATTGCAATCTAATAGTTGCAGATTCACAACGCCGTAAAATTAAAACGTTTGAAAGTAAGAATAAATCTCGTTCGGTTACAGTTTTCATAGAAACTGAATGAGCCAGCAGGAAATCCTGTCCAGTCGTAAACAACGTTCGTTGGAGGAGGATCGAAAACGCGAAAGAAAAGAAACTGCTCGTGGACATAATATGGCTCTATTAAATAATTAATAAGAACACTATAGGATACATCGGGAGCTGCTCGACTTGTTGTAAGTTAGTCTATTGATCTTGTTGCTAGGTGGTCGGAGTCGGAGAGCGGTTCTTTCAAACGGAGCCCTGTTTCCTGGTCGCGGCTTAAGATGGCAGCAGGTCCGTGCTCGTCGTGAAGTGACAGCTCGGGAACTGTCAGCGGTATGCGCACCGCCGCGTTTCTGCTGCAAATAAGAGTTTTCTAAGGTGACGAAACGACGGGCTGTGATCCCCGCGTACCGTTCCACACCTCTGAAAATCGAATCGGTCCATGAGAAAAGGTTCCGGCTGTGTAAAACGCGAGACATTGCACGGAACGGTGGGTGTGCACGCAAGAGGGAACGGCTTGCCGGCTCGGCCAGTCTACTGGAAGATTCCATTGTGAGTGGGCTTTCAAAAAGTTTTATCTCCAGAAAGTTAGTGTTTTTGCGAGTTCTGTGGTTCACCCGTCGATGAAACCTGTACACCAAGGTATTTCTTCGCTTTCTCTATCAGCATGGCATAACCGCGGCGACAATTAATCGTTCCCTACGAAACAGAGCCTATTAGAAAAGTTGAGGTTACAGCGGCCGTTGGGTTCAGCTGGCCTCTCAGCTGATGAACGAACGCACCGACCGGTTTACAGTGTTTCTTCCGAAAACATTCTCGACCTTTTCTCGTGTCTTTCTTCCTTATTCGAGTTCTCTATTTCCAGCATCGTTGCGAATCGTGATGCAAGGTTACCGTAAATACCGTGCAGTTTACATTTGTGATACTAAGCTTGTAACCTCTTACATCCGAATTGTAATATTCCATGAGTGTCTCTTGTTTCCAATCGTTCGTCACCGCAGTGTACCGATTCCCAGTGATTTGTTTATCACGGCGACGATTATTTCTTGAACGGAAAGAAAAAAAGATAGGGACATCGATCGGCCTTGTCGTTTTTCCGCTGTCTCACTGTTCACTTTTCGGATCCAAGTGAGAATTGAAATCGAAAAGTGGTAGAGCTATCCGATGGTAGAGATCTCTCAGTGATTCGTGCTGCCGTTAAATCTAGCGATGTCAGAAAAATACGAATGATTTGACCGGAGTGGCTACGCTGTGTTACATTTCATCCAGATTTTTTTCACTGGCTTCGATGAATCGGTTTTGGTTTGGTCAGAAAGTATTACGATTTGTTTGCCGGTACATCGGAGGTCTGGTAACAACGCGCGTCATCGAGATAGGTCGCACGAATGGGTTGACGTGATCTAGACATTGTACGATTCTAATTCCGTCGGATCGAAACGATCGAATCGATGTCAACGCGAATGTGTACATGTATTCCTGTCATGTAAAATCCAGACTGTTCAAATTGCTTAAACCAGCAGTTATTCATATTATGATCGTTTCGAATTCTGCCAAATATTTGGAACTGCTCGTACGTCAGCCTCGTATAAAACTACTAAATGATCATACAGTTGACTTTCAAATTTGAGACACGCTAGTAGCTGGAAGCTTGAGACCATTTATCAGGTTCCAGCCAAATTATATTTTATGCCAACCAAATAAACAAATTTAAGGAATTATTAGAATTTACGCTCAATAAGATCGATTTCTATTTTCATTGATTCATAAAGTGGTTCCAAATATTTGTGTAGTAGCTAATGACTTTGAAAATCTGCTTTATTGATTTGAAATCATGTTATAACTATCGAAACAGTTTGTCCCAGAAAGTTCAAGTTCAAACCCGAATCGATATTGTAAAATACTTTTTATTTCTTGATGGTTATAGTAATTACAATTTGAAGTTCAAATTAAATCAAACATAAAGTATAGATTATTCAGAGATAACCTGAAAACTTTGAACGAGTCCTAACCGAAATATGAAATTTGAAGGAGCAATTCGTGTTTCAACCATTCAATTAACATCGACATGTTCCAATTATTACATTTGACGTAAGAATGGTATTTTTTTCGATGATTCTTGTCGAAAATAATATTCGGACATCGAAAAACAGCCGGTCGAATATTTAACTCGAACTGACCGAGAACACCTTCGCAGTAGAACTGTTCGAACCTTCGTTGCAGCCCCAGCAGCGTACACGGTTCGAAACGCTACGCGAAGGAAAGCGTGTTCCTGGCGCAATGGTAAACGCGAATGTCGTTGAACTGTCAGTCGGCCGGGGTGTACTTTCGATCACTTGTAAGGCGACCGATGACCGCGTTTACAGAGTGTTGTCGGGTCAGAGAGGAAACTTCGTGTGTTACTGGCATTTAAAAATTCCCGAACGGCGACTAGTCTAAGTGGTAAGCGAGAGAGAACACGTAGAGAAGACGGATGAGCGATCCTAGAGCGAGCGGAGAAGTGTAGAAAAGTAGCATGATAGGTGCGTGCGTGCATGCGTGCGCGAGTTAGCGCGGGTGTACGGAGTACGAAAGCACGTTAAATCACCGACGAGAGAGACACGAACACTGCGTGACACCGTTATTGCTTGCAAATTCACTTGGTTTTCCGTGAAGCCGCGTCCGAGGTCACCGCGTCCGGTTGCAGCTGAGCACCCAGCTGACGAATGGAGGCTGCGACCGGTTCGCCATGTTCCTTCCTTCTTCATCTTTTTTTTTTTAAAGGCCACTACCTCCTTCTTTTTTCCTTTAAATCGCCTTTCACGTGCTTCGCCAGCCCTCCTGCCGTCCTCTTCTCCTTCTCCTCCGCTCTCTCTCTGCCCTCTCCGCCCTCCGCCGCCTATCCTCTTCCCACTGCCAACTCGGTTCCCGCCGAGAGGTCTCCTCCGCCTCTCTACCTTCTTCTACACCGTTTCCTCCTAGAATATCGTATTGTTCGTGGTACACGTCGCGCGCGCCCGAGAACGCTCGCTCGACTTCGTCGAACTAGTTCCCCGTACCGTTTTCTTTGTGCGTCTCCTCGACGCGTTTAGCCCGCGCTCAGAGATCGCGCTCAGAGACCGCGCACTGTTTCAAGGTGACACCGGGAGTGCAACGCGCGCGTCGCATCTCCGAGGGTGTGCAACCCTCTCCCGAACACCCTCCTTCGTCGGCACCGTTCCGTTCACGGGTGCACGCCGCCAGGCATACAGCCGACAGCCAGCCGATCTTACTCACGTAAACTCTCGATCCTGTTCCGGTAAATCACTATTTTCAGCGTAAACTTGGAACAAACCGTTCGAGTGCCTTCGCGATAATCCAATCGGAGATTGATAAAAGTACGATCACGTTTCTTCCGTTTCGCGCCGCGAAATAAGCAGTGCGATTGCTCTTCTATACACGATTCTTTAAAATTTTAAACGAGCCACGATGCTTATGACCAGATAGCTGATCTTTATGCAGAATAAAAATTTTATGCACAAATTGTATGAAACAAAAGTAAAAACGTTCTTAGATGCCTCTAATGTTTTCATTATTTGATATTTCACTTGGTCAATTGTAGCGTGCAAAAATCCGCAGTCTACTTTTGATGGTGCTTCGGTTTAGTAACACATGTGTGAACGGTAACAATAAGGACACGAATATAAGAAATAAGGAATATAAGAAATGGCAAAAAAAAATAGGGAACGGCATTTTTCGACGAGGAACCAGAGATCGCGCGGCACTCAAACGGTTAAAGGCCGCACAGAAATGAAGTCTCCGAATTAGATATGATGTTGGTTGAAATTATTCTCATCAGGAATTCGAAAATCGTGCACATATTTGCATTTTTCTTAAACACAGAACCATCTTTGACAAAATAAAAATGCGACCGACAAAAAAAGCATCATCCAACTCGAATTTGCTGATGGCAATATTTGGTAAACATTTGTAGGGTGATTCTTATCAAGCGGCCGATTGAGTTTTCTCCGAAATGGAAAGATCGATCGGATGGAAAATGTGTTCTACGGCGATATCTTTCGATATACGAGGCGACGTTGTAGGTGAAGACGTCAAGGTCGCTTCAAGAGAACTTCAATTATTTTATTCGTACATGAAATTTCTTATTTTTGCTGTGCGCTCTCTGTGACGAGTTCGTACATCATGACACAAGTTGATTCAACGCCAAGCTAGGTCGCGCAAGGTTGAGCATTTTTCGGTACTCCACATGTAGGCCAAGTTTCATTACAATCAGCAACTTCGAGTTAGAATCTTTGTCAATAAGAAAAAAGTAATACGCAGTCACACGATGATAACCTTGAAGAAATGAAAATATAATTCGGCCCAAAGAGACCCTCCTAACGATGCAGCAGGATTAAGAGCGTGGAAGAGATCCTTAATGTTTGATCGACTTAAATCTTTGCACACCCGTGGTCGAATAGTGGTTGAGTGTCGGTACTCTATGTTCGAATGTAGACATCATTTGATTAGGTGGACGTCCCATGTTGCTGATTCGGTTTCGGTTAATTGATTTGCGTCGGAAACTGAGCTATTCGGAGAAACTAATTGTCCTTCCTACCTTGTGAAGTGAACTTGTGATAATTACGGTACCTACAGACAGTAATAAATCTCTAGGGACACGTATTTGATCCTGGAATACTGAAGAGAGCAGAAATTGAGATTTTTCGAGATGCTGAAAAGGTACTGCTACTAATTCTACACAAAACTTTTTAAACTTATGCGCTTAAAAATCTTGTAATCGACGCCGTAATTAGGGTCGATAATGTTCGTCAATATTATTTCCAGGAGATTAATTTTAATCTTTTAACCCTTTTGACACCATTGTCGCTTTCGAAACCATTCGAAAAGCTAATTGAACTATAGTCATATTTTGAAAAGGATACTTCATATAATTTTTGTATCACTGAATATATTGTAATACGAATGTTTACTTCACTGTTGGAGAAAATCTTTCTGGGAAGGGTTAAAAGGTTAACTTTCCGAACCTAGATTCTTACATTATAATCAAAGACAAAGACGATTTTTGCTTTATTCAGCAAAACGAAAAACATGAGCAGGATACAAATTATATTAACGCAGCGAAGCATTTTGTAAGGCTGTAGATAAAGGAAACTCATTGGAAGATTCGCAAACAACTGTAATTAACGTGGTTAACAACACATAATTTCATTCCTACTCTACTTTGGTGCTCCTTTCGTGTTCAATTAACTCTTTCCAGGTCTCGTTACAGGTTCGACCTTTGTCGCTGATTTTGTTGCGTTCGCTATGTGTGCGTGTAAACGATTTATATCATATTAACTCACTTTGTCAGAACTAAATGCATCGCGTGTAGGTACGACCTTAGTTTTCTAAACGCTATAAATAAATGAATGAAACATAGTACTGCAACACAGTTGAATTAACTAAACTTGTACAAGTTATCAGTCGAATATTTCGTACAAATATTAATTATACGATATTAATTACGTACACATTCCTCGATTAAAAGAAAGAATTGAACGGTATTGTTTAGGCGTAAGACTGAGCAGATTTCACAAACAAATAATTATGAGGTTTTTCGGTTCTTCGTAACTGTCTTCAATGGCCGATTTGAACTTTAATTCAAATTCTTCATGAACGTCGATTCGTCGAGCCTCTGAAATAAAGCATCGCTCATTTTTGTAGTTAGCCCGAGATACCCGGTGCCACGGATCCCGATGAATATTTTACGTCGATTCGGAAAAGTTGCACGCGACGTCTGCGATAGACGGAGACCTACGCAGATCAAGCGAAAAAGTTCCATAGTTATTGTAGTTGGTAAAATGCTCGGTCGCGGCCACGCGATCTCCAGAGGTTTACAGTCCGGACTGTATATTCCTGTGGTTGTATACATATAATATGCATCACTATTTAGAAGCAATCGGGTTTCGCGTGCTAGCTAGCACAGGGTGAGTCACCTGGCTTCAGACTCCGCTGCGCTACTTCTTATTTGTGCTCGATTGGCTAATGAAATAAGAGAGCTATGTCGCTACCGTTGCTACCGTTCCGTCCCTTCGTTTCTCTTTTCTTTTTTGGTATTCTTTCTCTCTCCGCCCCCCCCCCCCCCAAGTCTCGCTAACACCGTCGAATCCTTGCTCGCCACCGTAAACAAATTCCCATTTATACAGAGTGCGCTGTTCGCCAGCACCCGACCATTCGGAATTGACTCGTGTAAAAGATACCGTTTTAAACCAATTTAGCAACTGTTCGGTTAATTGCAAACGTTGTACCACATGGTCGAGCGTCCCTTGTACAACAGGACGGCGACGATCGGCGAATTGTATTGTTTGTTCGTTTTTCCGGGCACCGACGAATGTTGGATTTGTTCCGACAGGTTTTTCGATTTTACGAAACGCGAGGGAACGTTATAAGGGTACTCTTGTTCGCAACTTCGAAAAACTGGTTCTTTAGGAATTCTTTCCGGTCTTTTGGTACGTTGTAGTGGAGTCTTCAATTGTTTCATACTTGTTTTGGCGTAAAGCAGACGCGCGTTGGAAACATACAGTACAGTACATACTTTCCCTGCGAGAATTGCGTGGAAACGCCGTTCATTGGTGGACTAATATTTAATATCAGGCTAAGGAGTTTTGGTACGGAAATATGTTATATGTTAAGTACCGAATATCAGTCTCAAAAATTCTGACAAAACCGAAGTCATTTAATTAATGAAACAGAAACTATTAAGATGAGAAATTGATCATAGTGGACGCTATCTTAACTCTTTTACGTTCTAAAAATCATAAAAGAATTCAATTTACGTGAATAAAAAAATCACGATGAAAATGAATTTCTAAATCTGGCCAGAGATTAATATCTTATATGGCACTAGATGTGCTAACAAGGTTGTCTTCAGTACTTGCATTAAAATCAACATTATTCCTTGAGAATGTCGAAAATGGTAGTCTAATGACCTGCTAAACAATTTAGTAGACGTCGTTCAATTCTTAAAAATGTTATTCCATTTTAAAAGGTGTTCGAACACTTTTATGAGTCACTGTATGCTACAATTTCCAATCCATAATGCGTTGAGAACATTTAACTGGCGATTAAATTTCTATATTGTTTTATTCAGAACATAGCCATTCCGTCTATAAAGGTAAGCAATCTCAGATTATTGAAACAAAAAATGGCTATGAATATTAAGTCGCATAAACTTTTTCATTGTTTCTGTTCATCGTCGAAGCGCGCGAAAAGACTACACAATTTGAGTCACAAGCGGCAAAATGTCCAGAATATATGGTCCGAGCAAAGCAATGTGAATAATCTCAAACGTTGCATCAGTATCCGCCTTTGATCTCATTTAATTTAATTACCGATTGAACGAGCACGATTGCTTGGCTACGGGACATGATCCTATCTTCGCGCTACTCGAACCAATTCACCCGGAACATCGGGATCTCAACTAGATAAGAATTGATATCTACATTGATATACCGCGTCAATATCAAAACACGCGACCGCGATGCTTTGTAATATTTCAAGCAAAATCTCAGATTCCCCCGATTGGCGAGTTAGACGACACTGAACTCGAATCCTCTTTCAGCAAAGTTCGATCTGTTCGTAACCTTGTCCCGTTTCGAGTCCCCGTCCTCTGTCACCGGCCAACGAAAATAGAAACAGACACGGTATAAAAGTGTAAACTGAACTGATCCGAACTCGTCGTTCCACAACCGTTTTTTCTTTCTGCGGGCCGATTCTTCTACTCGTGCAATGCTGTCTCGAAAGTCACAAAAAAAAGAAGAAGGAAATTGCGAGATGATTCACTAGCGTGGAATCGCGGTTCCTTGCGAATCTAATGATTCAAAATTACGACTTCATCGTTGGACACGCGATTCGACGCCGCGATATCATGTACATATTTCTGTATACCTTGAAGATTGCGATCGTGCGAGTTGTAAATTCGCACCAGTACGTTAACACGTTCCCTGCCGCGTGGGGCGTATACGCCCCACGCTGAACTTTCCGTTCAAGCCATTTGGTATTATCATTGTAAAATGAAGAATTTTTTAAAAATTCATTATGCAGTCAATTATGGACATCTTAATACTATTGCTGATGCCCTCATTTAATCGTGGGGCGTATACGCCCCACGCGGCGTGATGGGCAATTTTTCTTTACTGTAACTTGTTTTAACTGTATTTCTCTTATTCCGATCAGTCATTTATTCGCGTGTCGTTGACACAATACTTACTGCTTCACTGAAGCTGGGATTGATTTATAGTTCTATAGTACTGTAAAAGTTGTAACATTCTGCGATAGTTGTGTGGATAAACCACACTTATGTTTGCCATGTTTTAACAAAGTTCATCGTAACATCCCTTTGTAATCGCATACAAACTTGAATTTAACTAAAATGTTATATTTTAAACTAATATAGGCATGATAAAAAAAATTATATGTGAGGATGCAACTCGCTTGGCATAATAATGATCAGCCAGGTATTTGTTAAAGGAATTCCTAGAAAAATAAATTTATTGGTTTGCTGTGTTATGCATGTTAAACTATACAACCTTTCCTTGATAATTATGATTTTTGCACTATTTTAATTATTGTAAAGCATACGCCAGAAACAAAATAATACAAATGTAAAGCGTGGGGCGCATACGCCCCACGCGGCTTGAACGGAAAGTCTTCAAAAGACGGTCTGGCAGGGAACGTGTTAAGTGCTGAACATCAACCTCGAAAGTCCCAACAAAATCAAAGTATTCTCGTTAAAAATTTGATACATTTAGTTAACAATTAAGCAATTGTATAATTGTATTGATAATCTTCGTCGATTTCAATGGCATTGAAATATGTTGTCAAGGTCATCATTCTGAACAACTGTTTCCTGCACACCTTACCGTCGCTTGCTTTTAGTTTCTGAGATATTCACAAAAACATTCACATTTTTCGTACGCAATATACGATAAATTTCCTGCTTGCAATATGAATGTTGTTACTCTGCGGTGTTATTCCGTTCATATTGCACACTTTTAGCACTGTTTACACGCAGAGTTGGTTTGTGGTTATGTCCCGATGGGAGCGAAGAGGGTGGGCCGTTAGACCGGACCGACCATACGTACAAAAATCCATGCGAAATGCGGAACATTGCAAGCATAGTCTTTACCCCCTCACGGACTTAATCACAACCAATCTCAACTATACCTTCTTTTTGAAATCTTGAGTATATGCAACTCAGACCTAACGAAAATTTGTTCAAATTGATGAGCTTCCTGGTTAAATCAATGACATACAAGTTGACACGATATGCGCGTGTAAACGGAGAAAACACGTTTTACAGCCGGAAACGCTTTTAACTCTCTTGCATTTGAAAATCCTAGTAAAATTCGGTGTATTGTAATACATCACAAGCAACGATTTGTTGAATCGGCTGAATTCCCCGAGCATGATGTCGCAGTCGAAGAGTCGTTGCCACGATCGCGACCGCGGGATCGAATTGTTCTTCGGTCGAACGTTGTTTCGGAACAATACGCTCATTCGGCATCTCCGGAGCAGATCGCGTTTTATTGCCGAGGGGTCTGTTCGCGGGTAGAAACGTTTTGTCGATCGTGACGTTTATTTTTATCTTTATTCCGCCGAGGGTAGATACAGTATCGATCGTAAGTTTGAGTCCACCCCTCGGCTCGGACGGGAAACGTATTGTTTTATGGAAATTCGATAGTTGTTCGGTATACCTTGCGAGACTCGAAAGATTCGGTCTGGGTTCTTTAGAAACTTAGCCGACAGCGAGTCTACGTTTCAAGGATCTTTAATGCTTTTTTTAGAAAATAAATATGACGTGTCGTCAGAAGTGGTTCGGGCGGCTAAAAAAGACTGAGTTGTGGAGGAAAAGAAAGGGAGAGCGTTTCGTCCTGGTCCCGTTAGGAGAAGACTCTTCAGTGGGCCCTGCCTTAAGGTGGGTGTCCATCCGAGTGTAAAACTCTTGACAGTTGCTCTATAGTTTCATATACGCGGGACCCGCCAGGTCCTTTACCCTTGCCCGTGTCTTGTCTAGCTGTGCTGTGGAGTCTCGTGGCTAGCGTCGTACTAGGGCCACTACCAGATAGCTATTCTCACGGTACGAAACCGATTCGTTTAATTAGTAGTATAGTAGTATATTATATATTATATATATTTATTTATATTTTATATTATGTATTGGGATTATGGAATGGAAATGAATATTATTCTAATTCTTTACTTAAAAAGGACTTTATTTTATTCCTTTATTGAGAGAAGGTATATGGGCGAAAACGATCGAGCGACCAAACTCTACTGAGAGTCCGGCAAGAAAAAACGCTTCTTTTATACCCTTTTTGGGTTCGTCTTGTCCACCAATCAGAGACGTTTTATTTGTCGCGTTTCACATTGTATACGTGACGCTGGGACCCCCAAACAGTCAGGGTACGATGTATATCTAATGGTACCGGTGATGATGTATCGCGGTATCTACTATATACAGTTTACATCACCGTCGTTGCCCGCTGACGGAACCGACGAAAATGTAAACCGATATCTTAGTATCTTAGTACTAAGTAAACTATAGATTAATTTTTGTTCGAGGCTAAAATTTCAACATTATATATATATAGTATATTCGATTAGTATAGTAGTTATCCGATAATGGGGCCCTAGTACGACTCGAGCCTCTAGACTCCGCATACAGTTAGGCAAGACACGGCGGGTACCACATATACGAAAGTATAGAGCAACTGTCGAGAGTTTTATTCTCTGACGCCTTTAGACGCGGGGATATCGAAAGGTCGGTTAAGGACGGTATACATATACGTATACAAATCGAGACGGATTAGGTAGTTACGGGAAAGCCGTCACAGTGGTATATAGTTATGTTTGTGCTGAGATTCACGCAATGTGTACTTGAATTTGAGTGTTTTATCAGTACGATTCTTACTTTCTACCATTCAGCTGTGCAAATGTGTTCTTCAGAATCAAGAGATAACGTAGCATGATATAGTCGTCGCGTAAGCTACGGATATTGAGTTTGAACAATAATTTTAAAAGCTACGCCGATTCTAGGAGGAATAGCTGTAGAAAAACTACGCTATCCAAAATGTTTATGTACGGATATTGAGTTTGAATAATAATTTTAAAAGCTACGCCGATTCTAGGAGGAATAGCTGTAGAAAAACTACGCTATCCAAAATGTTTATGTACGGATACTGAGTTTGAATAATAATTTTAAAAGCTACGCCGATTCTAGGAGGAATAGCTGTAGAAAAACTACGCTATCCAAAATGTTTATGTACGGATACTGAGTTTGAATAATAATTTTAAAAGCTACGCCGATTCTAGGAGGAATAGCTGTAGAAAAACTACGCTATCCAAAATGTTTATGTACGGATATTGAGTTTGAATAATAATTTTAAAAGCTACGCCGATTCTAGGAGGAATAGCTGTAGAAAAACTACGCTATCCAAAATGTTTATGTACGGATATTGAGTTTGAATAATAATTTTAAAAGCTACGCCGATTCTAGGAGGAATAGCTGTAGAAAAACTACGCTATCCAAAATGTTTATGTACGGATACTGAGTTTGAATAATAATTTTAAAAGCTACGCCGATTCTAGGAGGAATAGCTGTAGAAAAACTACGCTATCCAAAATGTTTATGTACGGATATTGAGTTTGAATAATAATTTTAAAAGCTACGCCGATTCTAGGAGGAATAGCTGTAGAAAAACTACGCTATCCAAAATGTTTATGTACGGATATTGAGTTTGAATAATAATTTTAAAAGCTACGCCGATTCTAGGAGGAATAGCTGTAGAAAAACTACGCTATCCAAAATGTTTATGTAATTATTAATCTTTTTCCAAATCGTGACGGAAGTTTGAGGAAAATTCCTGCTACCAGGTAGATTTTGCAGACTTTATTAACTTTGAAGACTTTGCCGACTAACCTGATTGTTGGTGTTTTCATGAAATACACATATAAGGTTTGTTTCAGTTATACATGTCAGAAGTAACTTAATTATTGACGATGTGTACGTTAAACTCTTTGAAAGGAGCAGAAATACAGAAACGAGCTCTATTATTTGATTCGTCGATTAATAATTACATAATCGAAGGCAACTGAAGCTCGTATTCTTGTAGCTGACTAATGAACTTAGCGCGCTGTGCTTTATAAAGCCAGTACTGCCAAGCAGCACGATTAATACAATGAATTTCATTACCGCATACACGTTTTGGATCATTAACGATTCCTACGCGAGCGAGCAATGCATTTAAATTGTAATGGGCTACTCTAAATTGATTTATGATAATAATTCATGTGGAAGCTCTTTGAGAACACCACGGGTCTGATTGAATACATGGTTTTCTACGGTGTTACGTCGTTCAGCTTTATTAAAGCTCCCGCTTTCGAATACGATTTCATTGAACAAACAAATCAGACGCTTGAAAATTTCATTGAAACATCGAATAAAGGTCAGTGCTATAACATGGATTCTTTTATTCGAGGTTTCCATTCAATTAACGAAAGCGATTAAATTGTATGTGTTTTATCTATCCGTATTCGCGCGAATCGGTTCGTGTACGTAAGTACATAGTTCGAATCACTTTGATTTTTCGTCTGACTAGTTACGGCTTCAGACGCTTAAAACCAAGAGATTTTAGTAATAAAAAAGAAATTTGTGGCTTTTCCAAATAAACTTCTGGTTTTACTCGCTGTATTTGTAGCTATAAAGATAAACGTCGCAAGTCACAATTTCAAAAAATTTAAGTTAATGCATTAATTGAACTGTAGCATATAATAGAATTTACGTATTTACCAAGAAAAACATCGCGAAAACAAATTCTATAGATTGAAAAAAATTCTGCAGTTTGACGAAGCATTAGTGGTCAGAATTTTAAGCGACAATATCTCGGAAGTAAAAACATGTGACTTGCGGCGTTCTTCCTTGCTGCCGCAGATATCGTATAAAAGCATCTCTGGAAAAGTTGAACGCTAAATTGTGAAAGTAGAGCTTCGAAGCTTTCAACCGAGTTCAGGTTTATCGTTGTGTAGCTCGTTTTCACGAAATTATGACAGTTTGGATATCGACAATTTGTCGAAAATTGAAAACTTAGTGTACAAATAGCTTTTAGAGCGTTTGTATAGTAAATGTTAATTGTTCCTTCTAAAAGATCATTCATCCTCCGCCGGTAACCTGGGTCTTTAACCAGTTTGTTGCGTCGATCTATTTTTAAGATCAATTTTGTATGCGTTTTAACGATCGCACAGAGTGCAGTTTCTTTCGGCAAGTTGTTCTAGAATTATTTTAAAATCTGCGAAATTTATGAATATGTCTCACAAGTATTTTAACCTAAATCGTAGGAGAATTATTTCTGTTGTAAAATGTAAAATTACCACATCCTTACGACCTGTATACACAACGTCCACAATTAAAAGGTTAAGTACCTAGGCGAAATTGTTATCTTCGCAGTGGAAAGGTCTGGCTACCTGGTTGCCTCACAAAAAATAACAGCAAGTATCCCAGGATTCTTTTTAAATCTTTGTAAAGCCTAGAACAATGAACAAAATCAAGCATGGGCTTAATAACAAAGAAGATCCAATTAGCATCAGTGTGAGAGAAATCACAAGATAAAAAGGTTACCAAGATTTTGAATAGAGGATTGTCCAAAAAATGATAATAATCGGAGAAATTCATGTTCATTCTGTAGTCACCCAGTTCGGAGAACCATTTCGTTCGCACACTAGTCCCTTATCGCACTCGGCGTATCCGTTCGCGTTTCGCTGACGCGAACGTCCCGCAGTCTAATTACAACGGTCTCTATTAATTTTTTAATCGTGTCTTCCGGTACGCGCCTCTCTCGTTTTGCGAAACTCGATAACCACGCGTGCCGGCGCGCCCCGCAATTCTTTTCGTTTGCTTTTTCATTCTGCTCGTTCTGTCGAAGCGCACTGTTGACGAACCGGGCGTTGCCAGGACGCTGTCATTAAATCATTACTCTCGATGCAAATAAATGGTAATTACGGTTGTTGCGCGGCTTAATGCGTCTAACAATAAAGAAGGTAGCCGGGAAACTCGTGATCTTCGGGGCGTGGAATGGGATCGCCGTGAGATAAACGAACCTGGAATTGTCCTCGATCGGCGAACGAAACCTGCCGCGATCGATTCCGCGATTCGATCGCCGGTCTGCTAATCGAAGCGAGACGGTCTCCGGTTATCAAACGCGTTATCGGTTATCGAGCCTGCGGATACCGCGCGCGCTATCGTATCAATCGTGTTTTTTATATCGCGAAACGCGATTATTCAATCTCGAATGACACAGTATTGCGCGAATGCCCGTTGTGCGCCTCGCAGTCTGCGAGCAGCCGCCGCACCACCAGTGTTTCTCAATCCGAGGCGACGGCTATTGTCTGGCTTTATTTATAGAAATTATCGTTGTCCGCTCGGGCTCGACTAGCCGCCACCGACGTTGTTCGACATCCGATACAAATGCCGAGGCAATTGATTCATCGATCTTAACGAAATCGCCTTCGTTCGTATTACTTCGGGGCGTCTTGTATTGCACGTTTGTTACGATGCAGTCTCAAAAAATTAGAAAAAGCTAGTTCGGGCGACCTCAATATCGAGGCATTCGATGCAAAAACATCTCGACTCGAATTAAGTTGTTTCATGTAATTTATTTTCTCTAATATATCAATAACTATGTATCTTAGACCCCGTTTTGTGTAATACTTTTTTTATGTAAAATTCAACGTTCTATTCGAATTCGAGAAGAAATATTAACTATACCATTTAAAAAATTGAGGGTGATCTTTATGTCTTTATAAAAAAGTAAAATAATATAAAACTGATTAGAATACTGTATATTCCCCTAGAAGCCATGCAACTTCTATCTGAAACATTTTTTCGTACAACAAATATGTTACGAGTTATTTGAGGTCGTCATGTTACGAGACTCGTTCTGTATATGTATATCTCAGTGCGGACACTGCAAATGAAATCTTGGGTATCTGATCACTCAAACGAATCTGAAATTGATAGTAAAAAGCAAGAATGATCGTGCAGGCTGTATAAGGATTAAGTGAATCGTACTTCAAGGTTGCGCGTTATGGTTATTCCAATGTCAGAAATGAACTCGCATAATCGGATGATCGTGTATTGGTAAGTGGACTTCAATGGAAGTGTTCCACTTCAACTTTATCAGTTAAAATACACCTATCAATAATGATTCAATTTTGCATTATCGAAGGCCTCGAATAAATATAGTCTCGGGACTATTCAAGCTGGATAGACTATAATTATGTACGCCAGTATAAAGAAATGATTGTTCCGCGAAGTCGTCGTTTTCATGGAGCATGTTTTTACGTTCAGGAAGTGTACAGTTGATCCTCCATTATCCGAATTTGGAACAGTTACTTAATGACAATGACAAATTCAATCTTCACTGATTTATAGACAATTCGAAACGAAACGAGATCGCACATTTCGAGGGGTTTGGAAGACAAATATGTTTAAAATAATATAAATATGTTTGTTCAAAAACTTAGTTGTAGGGAAAATACTAGTACAAATGATTGAAGATGATAAAAATCATACTGTTTCATGATTTTAGACTTCTTTTCTTACATTTATCGATACCTAAATTTTTGCTTTGATCTTTCCTCCCACGAGTTACAAGTTTTCCAAAACACATCTTTCAATATAGTTTTCTAAACGCCCTCTAGTAAATCAACCTTCCTAATTTCTAAAAATAGCTCGTGTCTTTTCTAATATCTAAATCCATATGGCTGCAGTTGCAAGGATACGAACAACATGTTCGCACTTTCGAGATATTGTCGCTTAACACGTTGAGCGCGGTATCAGTCTCCGCCTCCATCTCCAAGGACTGATGGTGAACTTTCCGTCGAGTCGGCATCATGTGAGTCCTTGGGGGACTCACAGTGAACTTTTCGTTTTGGCAGCACAATGTTTTGTTTATAATTCGTAAGCAAACATCTCACCGAGGGATCGTAGCTGTTTTGCCGTCTGAAAGCAGAGCAAAATCGGTACCGCGCTCAACGTGTTAACACCTAAACTATCAAACCAGCCAAAATGATTGATTTTTATTTTACAATTCCTTATGTTATAAAAATGTTTCTATAAGAAATGTTTTTATAAAAGCTTTATTCAAGCTTCCATCGTAATAGATATCGTACAAAGTTTAAATAAATCTATTCTTATACATTAGCTCGATTTAGAGCTTGGTAGTTCTAGTGTCAAACTGTTCTGATTGCCAAATCTTCGTATCACTGTTGTTTAAAATTGCATTACTTTGTTGTCATGATTTTTGTTCTGATCAGTACGTAAATCCCATATTCTCGACAGCTTAATTAATACACAAACGTAGATTTTTGGTAATTGTGACATATTGTGATATGCCTTACGACTACAGACATATTCTCATTAAAAATGCGATCGAATATCAACGCGACTCACTGCGTAACAAGGTGTGCATTACTGTTGCCACGAAACAACTGTCGCAGCAGAATGCGTCACAATTCAAAGCGTGTAATTAATCCCTCGTTAATCGACCCCCGAACTTCGGTTTAGCGGAATCAAGCGGTTTCATCTTCGGAATCAAGCATCAGGACTCGCGGCTTGGAAAGATAAGCAGATCTGAGCCTGCCGCGGATTCAATTACAAGAAGTTTCCGCGCACAATGGGATCGCGAGGATTCCATTACGACCGAGCGAAGCTTCGTAAATATAATAATGCCGTCGAACGTCGTAAGATAATCCGTTTTTAGACGGCCAAGGAGTGGTCTGGAAGCAGTTGGCGTCGAAGCCGCGATCGATGCTACACGGTTCTTTCTGTCGACTCGCGACCGAAGTATCAGACCGTTAGGTTTGCTTAAGCAGATCGTGGGGCCCCCCTTTTATACATGATCGGCGCGGTGGGTCGATAGGCGCGTTAAACTCGCCTCTGTCCAGCAGAGTCCGCTTCGCCACGGGTTAGACTTCTGCTGTTATGTAGAGGCAGCGCCTGCTGGATTTTCGTAAATAAAATTTACGGTCGTTGAACTTGATCGCGGGCAAGCGTAGTCCCGGTCGGCCGGGCGACCGACCGATGCACGCGAGAGGATCGTCGAGGTTGGGCCGTTTATTCTCGCTTGAAACGCGATTAAAGCCCGTCCCGGGCGAATTGGTTTCGTTCGAGTTACCGAGACACGCCAGGCAAGACTATTTTTCGCCGGCCGTGGCCGGAAGCCCCGAGCGCTCGTTTCCGATCCTCACCGACCCTTGGAAATTTCGTTCGGTTCGAACGGCCGATTGGTTTCGCGTCTTTGAACGTGAAAACGCTCTCCGTTCCGCTTCACTCGGAAACGCTCGATCTTCTCTCCTTGTCTTGCTCAACGATGTGTGTTCATGTGAGATGCGATCTGGACTCTATTGGCACTTGCGACAGTACCAACGTTTAAGGGCTTTGTGGCTCGCTTTTTCTGTGACCACGTGTATCGGTCTGCCAATTTTCATTGTAAGCGTCTCGATGCCACGAGCAATTTAGAAAAAAGCGTGGTCGCATGATTCTGCAATTTGACAGTGTTTTATATTTGAAAAGCGAAAAATCCAAGCTGCCGAACGGCACGTTAAAATCAATAAATAACAGTTTGAGACCGTTCGTACATTGTTAAATTCAAAACTATGTTTCGAAGAGAATCGAATGTCGTCTATTTTTATTCGTGATAATCAAGCGACATGTTTGAACTCGAACATTGCTGCAGTTCTGGAATGATGTGTATAGATGAAATTATTTGTGCGTTAATAGGTTAGTCGGACAACAAATTTTACTAGTTCCTTTATGCTAGCTTGTTTTGCGTTAACGCGGCGCATGCAAAGTTTTGTGGGATTTCTCTCGAACTTAATATGTAATAAGCGAACAATAATAGTTAAGTAGTTTTTTAAATGGGATTTGAAAGTTGCTTCGACTGCATTGAAAATTATATAGTTTCACCTAATTAAATATCGATGATTTCACACTTTCAGGGATAATGGAAAAACTGAATTATATGTAATATTTGCTCAAAATAGAGAGCAAGATAATTACTATTAACATTACTGGTTCTAATCGTGGATGACTCATCGTGTTCAATGACTCACAATTTTCCAACAAATAAACACGACGATTAAAGCTGACGTCGGAAAACGTGTCGTAAATATCGGAACCTTCGTTGGTGGAATTAAATAAACATGGAAACGATGCCAATAAAATAAATTATATGCTTATTAATGAACAGTTACATGCGCAGAAATAATTTCCAATCTTGTGCGATGACTCTTCAACTCTCGATTATCTGATAGGCTTCAAAGTAATAGGCCATCCGCAGTCCCGATTAACCTTTACATGGACGTTCAATTTTTCTACATTTTCCATCAGTTATGAATATTTAAATAAAATTTAATAATACTGCGATATTATTCGCGAAAAATTGTTCGAATGCATATAAAAAGTAAATATGCAAGTATTCGAATTTCCTAGTGAGAAAATGAACACTTATGTACCTCAGTGAACTATAGAATAATATGTAAGTAACTCAAAAAGATGGCAACAGTTAAATATGACAAAATGACACATACATTATACACATTCAGTTACACGTGTTATAAAAACTAAAAAGATTTAGTCTTCGTGTTCACGAATACGAGAAACATTGAACACGTTAAGAAACCATTTATTTCATTATGCTATAAAATGCGTTTAAGCTTTTGCTTATTAATCATAGAATATATTTTTATATAGAGAATAAATCAAATTAACATGAATGATTAAAATTCCACTGTTCATGTTGATAACAACGATGGAGATATTTTTAGTTGTAGTAGGTGATTCATTTTAGACATCAGGGATCATCGTGTAACGGATTTAATTACTTTCTAGGCGGGCTGAATTAAGGTCTCTTCAAGGTTAACTCGCCTCACGATGTATTCATGACCTCTGCGTGACCTTTCGCCACAGGATCATCGGGCTACTCATTCGAAACGCATTGATCATTGAACGGGGTAAAAAAGTTGACATTCTACCTAATCAACGCAGTTCTAATCAGCACATCTGGAATTAATTTGTTTCTTTAACGTGGAGGCTTTTTCAGGCTTCGAGGATAATTGATTCGAAGAAATTATTTTCTGTTTTCTGCATCTGCTAACGGGATCAGAACAATCGTGAAATCATCAACCACGAAACGACTCGGACCGCGTTCTAAAATTTTGCGTTTACTCTCGTACAGTCGTTGTTAATTTCTCGTATAAGAGGCAATTCAAAAAAATCTTGTCACACGCGTTTTCCGTTTAACGAGCAAAAAGTTGGGGGGCCTTGATATTGATTATCTCCTTCTTTTCCTCCTTTTTAATGAGTTTGCAATGTACAGCCAATCGAACGCGAGACACGACGGGGGGCAACGCGACGTTCGTAATAAATGTTAATGTTATTGTTTCCACTGAAATTTGATTCGCCTTTGTCTCGTGTGCTCTCCAGGCAGAGATTTTTGGAGGCTGTCGGTGTGCCCGAGCTACCGATGCCATTTAACAATTTCCGGGGCACTCTCTGATGTTTTTGTTCCGGCAGCCGCCGTGTAGCTGCATTCTCGTTGCATATTTATTAGACGTCACGCCCGATAACAATCGGCCGATTGTTTAAATTCCAGGTATATACGATACGGTTTCTCTTCGCGCGACCAATGTACGATTGTTCGCGCGAATGCGCACTTTTACTTGGAATACACGCACGCGTGTCGCGAATTTTATGGTTGTAAATCGACACCTCTAACGGATGAACAGTACCAATTGATCCTTTCTTCTTCCATATACCATCCGCTATAATTATTTATTGTTATGCTGAATTACAGTTATGCTATTTATACAGGGAGTTACATGTAACTGTCGTTACGATTCTTCGGGTACTTCCGACAGTCTGACAAAAAAATATTCCTAACAAAATTTAATCAGTTTCTGTTCAGTTACAGATTGCTATGTAAAAAATTTCAGAAAAAATGTTTTATTCCATGAAATCGAGGTCGCCTTAATTATTTAAAATAGCATGGTTTATTTTTTACTTCATATTATTGTAGTTCGTTGTCAATACGAATTCAACGACCTGTTATACTATGACCTTTGGATGATCTTAACGTCAAAAAAAGTGAAATCAATAAAGTGATATGTTTACGTTGAAAATTGTTTTAGTTTGCATTGTACCAGTTCCAAGTCTCCATTCAAAAACACATAATTTAAACAATGTCATTACCTTTTTTATAGTTAAATTTTGTATAGTTAGATCTCCAATGTTAAGGCTATTTTCACCTATTCGAAGGGAACGATGACCGATAAGAAATATATCTGTTGAAAATTTTATGCAAAAGTTATACAAACGTATTTTGAACAAGAAAATATATTTATCTCTTTACCATGGCCTGCATGCTTTCCTGATTGAAATATTTTAGCGAATTGTTAGGGAGAGCTTGCAGGAGAGGTTTACAAAAATGGAAGACGATACCGTGCATAGAGGAGCTAAAAAAATCCATTATCGCGGAATGGAACAATTTATCTGAAAATACAATCCAACGTTTATATAAATCATTACCAAAGCGAATGATTGAGGTAATCGAGAACAAAGGCGGATGTACATACTATTAATATTAACATATAAACATCTATGTTTTCTTTTTACACTAATTATAAATATAAATTTTATGACTATGCTATCATTTCGCCCTCCGAATTTATTTGTTTGTGTTGTTTGCAATGAAAGTCAAAGGGGATGATCCGATTCCAGAACAAATACCTTTCTATTGGGTTGGCAACTAAGTAATTGCCGACTTCAGTTATACATGTCTCTCACTCCCATTTTTATGATATCCGTAAATGTTATATTATAAAATTATTATTATTATTATTATTATTATTATTATTATTATTATTATTATGTTATTTTTTATTATCCGCGAATGTTAGCAACTGGACAAATTGAATACAGCGGTCAAGGAAAAGCGACCAGAATTGGTCAAGCGTAAAGGTGTCATTTTCCACCAGAACAATGCTAGGCCACACACGTATTTGTCCACTCGGCAAAAATTGATGGATATTCGTTGGGAATTGATGTTACACCCACCATATAGCCCTGATCTCGCGCCATCGGATTACCACTTATTTCGATCCCTGGACAACTCCCTTCGTGGTAAAACTTTTAACGATGACGACGCTGTAAAATCTCACTTAACTCAGTTTTTGGCCGAAAAGCATCAGACTTTCTACGAGCGTGGAATTTTCAAGTTGTCAGAGAGATGGCAAAAGGTCATCGAACAAAATGGAAAATACATTACAGATTAAACTTCGTTCCAAGTAAAGAAAAATTTTTTATTTCTTTGAACAAATCGGCAATTACTTAGTTGCCAACCCAATAGTATAAAGTCTCAGCTTGAGACAGCGGGAACGTTCCCGTTGCTACTTTTGAGTCGCGCGGTATACACGCTACGTTATGATCGCATAGAACAAACTCCTCCACTTCGCCCGTGCGAATTTCTTTCCATTATACACCGGGTTTTGAAGTGCAAGAAAAATAGCCTCCGTTACAATGGGTAATTTTCGTGCCGCGGGTTCATTTAGATGAAGAGATTACGCGATCAGTGCTCTCTCTGTCGGGATTTAGCTAAATTGAATCTATTCCAGATCAGCTGCGGAAGACCTCTGTGGTCGAGGATTTTGCCTCGCTTTTTCGCCATCATATGTTTCATTTAACACATAAGTCGCGGAACATCGACCGTCAGACGGTTTAAAATCGACGAATTGCTGTGATCCAGTGTTGACTCAGCTTTATTTGCCTCATTTTTCAGTGCACTCAAATTCTGTATCCATAGATTTCAAAAATCAGACGACGATGACAATTGTAATATAATTGCAATATGTGTCTGAGTACATTCAATTTTATTATTCTTATGAAGCAGCACATGTCAATCATTCATAGTGGTCGATAGATTTAGTGTTAAAAAAAATGTAAAAACCGATATTTTACACATTTTCCCGGAGGGGCTAATTGAATCGAGTCTTGGACATTCCTATGCTAAACATGCGAAGAGAAATGTGCATTATTGTTGATCGGAAATCAAATAATTTTATTTTATTCCAACACCTCACTTTTAACTCTAGAACAACCCTCTTATTTACCGACGAGCCCACAAAATTTTTAATTTGTTTGCAATTTTGTAAATAAATACTAAAACATTGAAGTTTCTCGTATCCTTCTAACTCATGCCGTACTTTATAAAGGAATGAAAACAATTTCTTTTTACAAATTTGTATTGAGTTTTTGGTTTTTCTTCTATTTTGAAAATAATAAATAGTATTTGAATTATTAGGATTTCGTTCTGTATCGCGCGTAACTCATTCTAAGATTAATGAAAGTAGAAAACTGAAACAAAAGCATTTCTGATTTGTCTACCTATGTGATTCTATGTTCTTTCGAAATCCGAAGATTTATGTGCAGTTCGCAATTTATAAAAATTACCTGTTGTTTTGTGGAGTGCATGAAACATTTAATTTATTTGGCCGGTGTTATTGGAGTCGTTACACGCGAGTCCCGCCGCTTATTCAGCAAGAGGCGAGCATCGCGAACTCGTGCTGGCGACTTTTCCAAGATTCAGATCGTGCTTGCCGGTTGGAACCTTGCTAACATTAAGTAAGGCGTTTAATGGCGACGAGAGCACGGAATATGGCTCGTTAGCCAACGTTCGTGCTCGCGACAACCCCGAAATACCGACGGCTGAACTTCCGAAGCCTAGGCTTTTAACGAAGTTAAACTTCCTGCAATTTTGTTGCTCCTCCTGTTGCTTTTCGTGCAAATTTCTTGCCGCTACGGAATCTCGACAGAAGTCATCTGTCTTCGAGGATCCGGAACGATAAAGTTCGACGAGCAGAAACGAGTCCAACTGAATAGTAAATACGACTCCAGTTTTTCTTTTCTTAGAGAAGATGGAAACATCAGTTTGCTGGATGACACGTAAGAAAATGCTACAAATCCTTTTCATAGCTTCTTCATCTCAGCCAAGACGGACGATTAAAAAATAAGCTCCATATGCAATTTACAACGGCAATTCTGAGTTGATATTATGCAAATTGTACCACCTTCTTAATTATTCTATCAGCAAAGGCATATGCCTAAACACGTGACATTTACATAATTATTCTATCTACGTATTTTGTAAGTATCCTAATAGAAGCCATTCAGCCGTATTTCACAGCTTTAGCATAGGCAGGTTTTCCTATGTTTTATTGCATCAATAAACGTGTTTACTCCTGACATATCGAAGGCAGTTAGACTTTATAGTCCAAAGTATCGCGT
Source organism: Megalopta genalis (assembly GCF_051020955.1). Lineage (NCBI taxonomy): Eukaryota > Metazoa > Arthropoda > Insecta > Hymenoptera > Halictidae > Megalopta > Megalopta genalis. The sequence continues at coordinate 12,743,388 of NC_135018.1, read as the reverse complement.
TAAAGGGAGATATATTCACAGATTTATTACTTTCCCATTATTTGTTAAGGTTATTGGGTGGCCCTCACTTTCACTGTTCCCATTTTTTTTTTCATATTTCACTGTTCCTTGCTATTGATTTATTTGTGTGCCACGTTACCCAAGCTAGAAAGCTATTGGAGAGTATAGTAGAGAGACTTCGCAAATGACTGTCGAGTGCCATGTCAGTGGCGTTCCATATTTTCGGCAGATACAGTTTTTGCAAGTCAATTCGTCGAGCACACTAACAAGGAACGTCAATCAAATGACACTCGCCGGTGCGCTTTCAGCGTGATATGGACCTCGAAGAAATATTGGGCGTGTATTTTTTGGTCAACATTCGTTGCAGTTAGTTTCGAAAAACGTCCTCGAAGAAACTAAATGTAGAGAATGTGCAGTCTGAAATGGACCGATTCTTTATTTTGTCACAATGGTTCTGTTAAATGAAAGAACAGTCTGAAAAAGGGCCGAACGATTTAAAGAAGATAATGAATCGTTGAAGGCCGAACCACGTCTACGGTTTCCATTCGTAATTAGTGGTGACGAATCAAACGAATACATGAATTACGAATACGTAAGAATATTTACGCGCTGTTAATGTGTTCCAATGTGACGTAGTATTCGAGACAAGAGAGCGACCCTTTTTTAGTCAGTTTTTATATCTTGTTGGTGAAACAATAATCGTGATTTTAAATTATCAACTTCAAAGGAATAGTCATATTTCAGTTCCAATTACGTCTCATGTGTACCAATTGCTATAGTTGTCCAAACGATATTTTAAGTGTTAAAAGATTTTATACCAACTGACTGTATGCTATAAATAATTAAAGACGTGTCCTTGACAACATATTTCAAAGCTAACGAAATAGTTGAGTAAAGTTCTTTCTTGCCACTCCAGCCAATTACAACTTTGGCGCAAATATTTTTTAACACATTGGTAAACCAGTTCTTCCAATATCTCAGAAAAATTCAAGTCGTTTAGTCAAATTTGAAAAAAAAAGTTATTTGAAAAGGTGTTCGAACACTTTCGCGAGCCACTGCAGTTTCTCGTTCCAGAAGCAATGTATATTTTTTGTCAGTTCAATAGTATAACGTAGTAGTGTGACCTCGATTATTCCATTATCCGAACAGCCATATTATTCTTCATTCGTTTGAATAACCGTGGTTCCGCTGTCGCGATTCAAAGCAGTTCGAATGTTTCGAAATTGATACTTCAAATCCGCAAGTTCTTCCGTAACCTAATATATGTGGGCGCGGTACAGCGTTCGCGCGTTCAGAGCCGGCTCGTAAAATATCAGGGTCGTGCGAAAATTTCCATGACTCTTCTCGATGTTTACAAGCGATCGTCGATCTTCCGTGTCCTTTCTCACGGGTTTGCAGCGATGATAGGCGCATCGTGTTGGCGGTTTCTATGCGAGTATTATGCGCGGAACAGGAGCGGCGTTATACAAACTAGGAAACGGCGAACTATGAAAAACCTGTTCTCCTCGAAAGCGCCAATCGATCCGCGTTTTTATGTGACCGACCTCTAACATCCACACGAAACTGACCTCCTATCACTGTGGTTACGCTATCGAAGTCACAGCAAGTGATCCTGCTTGACCTCCACGCTACCTAGATAATTGCAAGGATCGTTGTTTCGGAAAGATCATTACAATTAAGCTGCGGAGGCTTATGCATGATAAATATGCAAGTTGCATACGACATTTACGTACGAAAAACATGCAGAATTTTGGCGATATTAAGTATTACTACATTGGGTGTGAAATCTAATATCAATGTATTATACCTCGGATTACAGTATATTACTCGCACAAGCATTTTTTAATTGGTGGCGTTTGTCGGTAAAAATTAATTTATTTACGCTTTATTTTTTCCTCAATTTCAATGGAGTACCAAAAGCCGTGTTAAAACTTGTGCATGGCATTTAATAGTTTGTGAGATGTATTCAAAAAGGCTTATTTTTAATCGTCCTTGTACTTGTTTGCGAAGACACTTCCTGCTAGATGTAAGATAATGCTGCCACGTGATAGTCACCCAGTTCATTGCAAGATTGGAAATCGAGCAAAAAGATAGTACTTGATGTTATCTCACATATAAAGTATTTATAAGCATGATCTGCTTCTAACATTTCGTCCTCATAATTGTTTCGCTTTAAATACTTTATCGCACAATACCATCGAAATTTTGGAAAAACACGAATGTACAATTGAAGAGGCTCTAGGTAACTTTCATTTTTAAATTTGACTATATAAATTTTTTTCAATAATAACAATAACAAGAATAACGAATGCATTTTGCGTTAACAGAGTCTGTGTATCTTTGGCTACTTTGTACTAGACAACCAGACATTTCAATTTCGATTTCATTAATCCCTTGTTGTACTGTGACGATTTAGGCTCGTTCTTTTAAGTCGGTATACAATTCGGTTCTCTTGTTAAAAAAATTATTAAAAGTATTACATTAACCTAAATATAGGGATACAATGAATATAAATTTCCTTTCCCTTCTACGAAATTATTGCAATTGAAACAGTTCTAATGAATAACTGTGAAGAAAATGGCACGGCAAAGGATTAAATATATTGCTTTGGCATTGCGGAATTGGCAATCAAGGTGTGACTAAATTTCACTGGACTCGAATTCGCAGCACTCTGGTATCGTTGTGCCGAAGTAGCACGTTTGGTTCTTTATTACCAATAGCAGGATAATTCAGCCTGCAGGCAAAGAGAACGTCTAGAAAGAGAAAAAGGGGAGCTCGCCCGCGAATTGTCCGTTCCGTGGAACCCAATTTGCCTGTCTTCGCGGGTAGCTCGGCCGGATGGATAACAATGTTGATGGAATAATTGCGTATACCGTTATCGAAATCAGCCGGTCACCGCTCGGCACAAAAATAGGAAAGTGCATCGGATGTTCGCGTGGCGAACAGAAGCTGCATGCGTAGCCGGTGAACAGCGCGCTGCTATTGCACGCTGCTAGTCCCGTGCAATCGCATTCTACGCTCGTATCTATCATCCTTTTTGCAAACATCGCCGGCCGCGGTTTCATCGGGCCGACCATACTAACTTTCACGTTATTATCCATCGCACGGCTCGCTTTCTTTTCGAGACTTCGTTTTTTCAGACGCGAACGTTCCAATTTTCTTCCCCGCTCCTTTCTTTTCTTACAATTGATGCAAGAAATTTTTATTTTGCATTAAGATTCGCAGTTCAGTGATTAATCTTCTCATGTCGATAACTAAAAATCAGACATTCCAAATTTCCAAACCTCGAAACTCCTCGAAACTCAAGCAGTTTCGAGTTCTCGAAACACAGAACTTTGCGCCATTTTTGTACATCGAAACCGAGGTAAATAATAATTTGTATAAGCAAGTTACGAGAATATTGTGACGGTATGAATTTATTTTCATGTAACTAACAATAACCCAACTGAGTTCGTATTAAGACTTTATCCATTGAATTGTAATTTATACATTTAATTTTTATATCAATTCATTAATTCGAATGTATTCAAAATATTAAAGAAAATCGTGCTTCGTTCCTATGTCCTCCAATTGACTCAGATAATTTTTATTTTCCATATCTCTTTATGGAGTTTAATTATTAAAGGCTGAATTATGCACTTTAATTATTACCAATTTTTGTCATGTTTATGGGATCACTGATAAAGGATAAAGTCTTGCAAGTCGTTAAACACAGTCGTTAATCAAAAATGTCTTGAACTTCTAAGTAAAAACATTATTTGTGAGTTTATTTGCTGTTGGAAATTTTCTTATTTCGACCATTCAAAATTTTTGTAGTATTCCGAACATGAACTAGAGATATCATATCTGAATAAAATACTTTCCCGTAGTGATAGTGAGCCTAGTTCTACCACGAGTTGTATTTAGTAGAGTTTTTGTGATAACTAGAATCAAGTGCACGTGCGTGAAGATTTTTCATTAGTCCGCAGGATATTTGCGAATCACGTTTCCCTCGGTTTCATCCGCCTTCCTCGATGTCCTCGCGAGTTTCTCGGTCAGGCAACGAGCACAGCTGATGCCGACTAGATACTATATAATTAGAAAGTATATGCGTACAGCCATGTGGCTCAGTTTAAGGTGGAGTCCACAAATACATCTCGTAGATTTACGGAGAAGTGGCTAAGGGCCGTTCACAGTTAACTTATTTAAACTTTTGTCTTGATGCTTTCGTTTTTTTTTTGCACAGTTTTGTCCCACTTACTCCTGCCGCTTACTATTCAATGTCGTTATTAGTCTGCATGCGATATTAGATACCGCTAAAAGTCTGTGCGTGTTTTCTTTCAAACGTAAACATGTATAGGTTTGCAATGTGCAAATATGTGTGTTTTTACGTATTTATCAGGGTTAAAACAAGTCCCGGAAATTTTGCATAGGCTGCATCAGAATTAAAAACAACTTTTGTAAGAACATTTTTTGCTATCTTTCGTAGCTTCCCAGATATTCTGGATTTCCAGATAAAACGGATATCCTGTATGTTAAACACTGAAGTTTATATTGAATGATTACAGAAATAATATAATCCTACGTTAGAAAATGTTTTGTTTGTGAAATTAAATTGATTTGTTATTATTCAATATTTATAATAAGACTATAATACTATTATATTATATAATATATATAATACTATTATATATATATATATTCATTCTTATATATTGATATATATATATAAGAATGATATATATATATTGATTATTATATATATTTATATAATACTATTATATTATATTGATTCGATTATTTTCTGTGAAAGATTCTTTACAGTTTCAGCAATTTTAAAATGAAAAATATGAAACCGATCAGTTTGACCGACTCACTAGGTTTGGTGTTAAGATTACGCGATGAAATTGAATGTCGAAGCCTCGAATGAAGCCACGATCGGTGTTCCATAGATCTAAGCAGAAACAAGAATACACGATGGCGAGGAGTTGTCTCCGGGAATTGAAAACGTTTAAAGTTCGTCTATTAGCACGATAGAAACATGACGTTCGGGTTGCTGACTTTGGTGATGGGATCGAAGCGGATCGAATTAATCACGGCTTTCTGGGCGACTAGTCGCAGTCCGGTGGCTCTAAAAATTCTGTAACGCGCGTTTCACCTGCGGGGACCGGAAGATTCGTGTCTCGATTACAGGGGCCGATGAACATGTTCGGTCGATTTGACTCAACTAGACGAAAAAGGGGTGTCTCGAGGAGTCTGGGCAAAGTTTCGGCATGGTTGGCTTCGATTCGATCCTTTGCCCGGGCTCTCGCAGGATCGTTATTTAACGTTGTGGGACCTAAACGAAAGCGAGAGGGGGACGAAATCGGCGCGTAATTAAAAGTCGACGCGGGTGCTCCGATAGCCGGATGTGCTGGACAAGGACGCACCGAAATCATGGTAATTCCGAGCCTCGATAATTCGGGCTTGATTATGAGTTAGCCGAAATCGATCGACTGTTCGCAATCACTCCATGTGAACGGCTCTTTCGATTTTATATAATTTTTGATGTTGCCGTGAAACGAGCATACTCTTGACAAAATAAGTCTATCATTACAGATCTGGGCACATTTGATTGAAATATTATTGCAAACAACGTATTATTTATTTCATAATTATTTTCACTTTTGAAATAACATTGTTTGAGATATTATTTTAAATAATGTATTATTTTGTTTTCTAATTATTCGAAGTAATGTATCGTTTTGTTTTATAATTATTTGAGATAATTGTGGAATTCTTCTTGGAATTAATATGGTGATCTGATCCTCGATGACATTTGTGCAAGATAAAAGGATCGATTCTCACAATATTAAACGATTATATCCCACAATGAGAAACATTTTGCTTAAGAAAAACAAAAATACGAATGTTTCTCTGAGAAATTTTTAGATAAACTTTTTTATTCAAGTTCATATTATAATCATGTTAGTAACATTTTGCAAATAATAATAATTATTATAATATTAATAATAATAATAATAATAATATGTAGTACTATTTTCATCCTTTTAGAATAGATTTTTAGAATAGATCCAAATAATTCTTTTAACAATTATTCTATCAGGTATAGTATATTTAGGAACAAGATAATATTTTTAAGAACAGTTATACAAATTCGTAGTTCTTACTTGTAAAAAGCTGAATAAATTATTTCTAGTTACCTAACTTTGTCGATGCAACAAGCATCGACGTTTCCACCGATTTATAAAGTATGTCCAGAAGTTTGAATCGATAGACTCTATTGTACCATTAATAGCAAATATCTCATACATCGTACGAGAATCCATTTGGACAGCTGACAGTTAAAACTAAATCAGAACAGGACTTTCAATGGAATCATCCACAATTCGTTTGCATTCGAACATCGTTCTTCGTGGGAAAAATATTCTGTGAAAATGGTATTATTGTTCCTCATTGGAAACGAGCGTAGACGGTGTCGTGAAATGAGGTTATTACCTGTGAATAGCAATCCATTTAGCGCTGGATATTGTAACAACACTCGATCTGTGCCAGAACATCGGTAGCTAAACCGTTCGAAATTGTTGCAGCAAATTGGATCACGTTGTTTGATAAATCGCACCGATGAGATGATATCGTGCCCATAAATGTCTCCACTCGAACAAACTATCGGACATGCAAAATATTTAACATTACTCGGGCTTGATAATAGAATGTAAAGAATCATTCCTAGATATCGGTGAGAGATAAGAGCGACGGTGTTGGTTCGTACGTATCGTCGATTTTCTATCCCGGTTATGCGCTAACCTACCTCTAACCTACAACACTAACACATGGATGATAATGATAATATTAACACGTTGGAAAAGTGGTATTGGTTTTTGGTCGTGCTACGCTTTCGAACAGCCCACGCGTCTCTATTTACAGTAAATTCGTATTATCAGGCTGTGGTAATCTATGTTTATAAAACACTTGATCCAGCGTGAATTTAAGAGACAGTGGAGATTGGACGGTTTTAGCTGATCTAGATGTTTTATCAAATTATGCTGAGCCACACGTTGCGTTACACCTTTGGAGGGAGGTTTGGCGGTTTCCCGTTCGCCTAATACCAGGTTCACATTGTTGTTCGCGACAACTCGCGAGCCATGCTTGCTAACAGCGTCGACACCTTCGCGAACACTGTTGGCCTGGGAATCGATACATCAAAGGGCTCGCGAGCTCAGAACGTGTCTGGACGCGTTTGTAATAATTTAACGCGTTTTCACTAAACATGCATTCAAAGCGAACAAGCTTATAACTGTTCTCGAGCAGTTTGCAAACTACTCGCGAGCTCCAATGCGAACACTAATATTTTCGTCGAGGAATAGCTTGCGAACTGTTCGATCCAGTGTGGACTCGGTATAATGTGTTTATTTTCTTCTTTATATTACTTAGGTATGTGATAAATTTATTTATTTCCTTCTTCAGTAGTTTTAATAGTTCGTGTTCTAAGTTTGCCATAAATCGATAAAAATCCATTAAATTATGCATTTCAATTATGAATATAACGCGTAGAAATAATTGTTCTTTATTTATCTTTTGCGTTTAGTTAATCAGTGCGTTTTTATCCAATTATATTGTTTAGAAAAACTGTTCACATCAGTTGTTGTAAACAAAAAAGATAAATAAAGAACAATTATTTCCACGCGTTATATTCATAATTGAAATGCATAATTTAATGGATTTTTATGGATTTATGGCAAACTTAGAACACAAACTATTAACCTACCAACTATTAAAACTACTGAGGAAGGAAATAAATAAATTCGAAAATACCGAATAAATTGAACTACAGAAACAATCATTTTTCTATACCGAGATTTAAAAACTGAAAAGTAACATAAATGCAGAAAATGAGGTCACATATTAGGTGACTCATTTGAAACATTGGTTTGTGTTACAATATTTTATCGAATAATTTCATTTTTTCATTGAATAGTGCATTTTTAATTTTAGTGTTACCGTTTAAGCGCTCCTTCGCGCTTTTTCTTTCCTCTGCTGATTGTTGTATCGTATTTACAGTTGGTTTATATTCATCGGTCCCTACAATTAGAGTTTGAGCACGTTGGAAAGTCAAAGAGTCAAGTTGCGACCTCCCCTTGACAGACGTATCTAACGGTGGTGTCTCGCGAAGCACGACAGAAAAATAATGTCAAGGAAGCGGTGCGGCCGTTCGGCGTCCGTTTCGCGGTGAAAAGTAAGAGAAACAGGAGAAAAAAATGGATTTTCACTGACTAGAGCTTGCTGACCGTGTATAATCGGTCTCTATATCTCCATATCTCTCGTTCTTTCTCGTTCTCTCTAGTTATTCACAATTTAGCGATAAATAGTTGTTTGTCATGACTCATGACAAGACATACCTTGCACTGCAAGCGGGTATAGTTCGAGCCAGTGTATTCCAAGCGAATATACTGCAAGCTAGTGCACTATTGTTCAATTCAGACCGGGCCGAATCGAAGGATTTAGTAATATTTTGCTGAACGGTCAATGCATTGCTGATTTTATACGTCTATGTCGAAGATAAGCAGACGAAACAAAAAACAATAGAAGAATTTCAAGCCTTTTGCCGTTTCCAATACATATTTTAATTATTCAAGGAAAATGGCTACTTCTCTTCTTTTTCTTCCCACTGATATAAGAAATTTTTATTTTGCTTCAGATCTATAGTTTAGCGATTAATTTTCTTTCACAGATGATCACCTTTCACCGAAGGCATTACTTGATTTTTTCATGATCCGTGAATTAAAAAATAGTGTTTAATGGACTAATATTAATTTTTATATGTTTCAAGATAAGGAATAGTTTTTCAGACATAATTGTTATAATATGTTACAAATTCAAGCGTTTTTATCTTATCCCAGATTGCAAGCAATTAATATGCCAATTAATACACAGTTCCCTATAAAAATACAATCATTCAAACGGAACTCAAGGTATGTAGTTCCAAAACAATGTGAACTTTGCTCTACTATGCACACTGTAATACAAGAATTGTGAGGTATAAATAAATGAAAACTTCGCTGTATATATTCGATAACTCAGAAAGTCGAGTAAGAAGCGTCACTACATTTATACCCATTATTAGATCTCTTGGAAATATTAAGTGACTCACCTAACTACAGTAATGTCTGTCTCCCTAACTGACACTCAGATTGTCCACAAAAATGGACAATTTGGGAAGAGGAGATACGATTATTCGAGTCTTGCGGTTCGTTTTTATAGTTACGAATTATCAACGACTATAAAAAACGAATTACAAGGCTCGAATAATCGTATCTTCTCTTCTTAAATTGTCCTTTTTGTGGACAATCTGAGCGTCAATTAGAGAGACATTACTGTATACCTTTAAGCGCCTAAGTTTCACTCGCGTTATTTTTAATATTTTTAATTATTAAAAAGTTACATATAATATTATTGAAAAACTTGAAACACTCGAAGAAGATGGGAAAGAGGTGATATGAAATGGACATTGCAAATGATCATTGTTTTCTTGTTTTGTAGCACTTTCATGCGTATGTATTTGCACCTAATTACAAATCGTTATCGTATCGAGTACAGCTGCAAGACGCGACTGAATATTTTCAATAGCAAAAGTCAAATTTTTGTCAATTTCTCGGAGTGTTTCACGAATTCAGTGGGGTAGAATCATAGTGGCATAAATTACATTTTCGAAAATTTTGACCTGTGTTCTTAAAATGTAATCTATACATGCCAAAATGTTAAAAAGACGAGTGAAATAAATTAGAAAGTTACTATAAATCAATTTAACTCTAAATTATGTTAACAATAAATTTGGTCAGTAAACAATACACATGTTAGTGAACAATAACACTCATTGATCCTCACAATGAGGAAAATATGACACTTTCTTCATTTCCTTTTTATCACATCTGAATAAGTATTTCTTGGAGAACAATATAAATTTAATTATTTGCTAGGTTCTCAATTTACTTGCTAAATTTATGAAACGGACAATGAATTGTAAATAGGATATGCCTTTCACACCTGCCCTTTTAAAACTTCGATATAATTTTGAATATACACATATTTTCTGTTAAAGGATCCTTATTTTGATTATCTTCTCTGATTTATTTCAATTCAAATGTACCACCTAAGAACGAGTCGTGTTGGTGCAAATAAAATACAAGATGCAGTAAACAAGATAAATTCAATGAGATAAATTACAAAACCTTTAACATATCTTTACTATTCATTTACATAATAATTTCAGAAATTATGGTTCTCGCTACGGCTAATATGAATAATAATTACGATCGATAAAGCTGAAGGTGGTGATGTCAGATGAGACACCCCGTACAAGATGACGCACTGTCCGCGCGCGTAACGCTCGAGAGTGCTATCGCGTGGACTGCGCTGCCTACAACATTTTCGCTTTAAAAACACGCTCCGAGCATTACAACGGCGCGTTCTGTGTGCACACAGCGCCAAGCAAATAGGGAGGAGCCATCTTGTCCTGATGATTTACATGAGATCTTGGCGACTCCTCCGCGCGGAATTGATATGCACGCATGTACGCCCGTTGCACCATGCACCGTTGCTCGATCCCCGTGAGTGCGTTGTTCCGCGTGCGTCCTCCTCAAGCCGTTTTCTTTTTTACCGGCTTCTCCAAAATGCCGCTCGGTCTTTACATGGTTTACGCCTAGCAAAAAGTTGCTGTGTTTTTCCTCGTTCCAGTCTTCACCGGCTGTTTCGCTGTTTTAAGCTCCTGTTAATCCGTATTCGCGTACTCGATATGATTCTCGCGTAACTAGCCCCCCCGCGGATCACCCTTTTTCTCGACCAACGACCGACGTACCTGAGGCTGAACTCGTTTTCATTGTACATCGGTTGTCAGGTCCTTTTTTTTCCATCTTCAAGGAATGATGAAGTTATCTAATGCGAGACTGAGTTTTGTTTCGAGGGTATGAATACGTTTTGTCGGAGCTGCGATTTAAGCTACGAAAGCAACGGTCAGATAGAAGCACCGAGCAATTTCTTTCGTCGGTTTATTTATAGCCGAGCTGAGCTGATAGGCTAATTTCAGATATTTAAGGGCAGATATTTGTGACACCTTGAGGTGTTAAAAAATGATTCATATTTTAAAACAACAGCAGAAAAGAAGTAAAAGTTGTATTGATTTAAGCTTTTTGTTTTAAATACTATATACATTTAAGTTTTTAACGGCATCGCTTTGAATAATCGTTTTGTCAAGATGACCTGACGGTGTGCAGGATTTTTTGATCCTGAAAAATGGGCCCTTAGAAGTTTTTATTGTAATTGTATTTTGATGAATTTTATAGTCATACAAACTGAATTTCATTTTAGAAATCCATTTCTTTCATCTGTATGTTTACACAATTCCATTTTTTTTGTTATGAAGAAACCGAATCTTTCTTACTTTCCAATCGGGTGCAATAGAATGCATAATCGTACTTTTTAAACGTGCATCAATTTCCAACAAAAATGTTTTGGAAAGTTCTGCCACCCAGTGTTTGTTTTCAATCGCAGCGTTGCTTTTTTCATCCTAGTGTTGATTGTTAGAACATATTTAGTGGTTGGTAGGATTAGTCAACATTTTCGAAAATTCCAAATAACTAATACATAGAGTTAGTTGTTGTCATGGTGGTTCGTGGCTTCATGCCTGATAAGGTAAACATTACTAACATGGTAATTATACCGAAACAAACAGTTCTAATAAAATTTCATATGTTATTGTAATTATGCTAAAGGCTTACTGTTTTCGGTTCATTTTCACTTACATGGTATTAATGCATATTGTTGTAAAATACTACTGCACGAGATGTGTCATAGTGTGTGGATGCTACGTCAGTGATGGATACAGTGCGTATAAATAAGAAAGAAAAAAAGTTCATATAAATGTTTGACCTGTTCGTCATTGTTTCCGAGTGACAGTCACGTCCGTGTTATGCGTCTTTGGTTGACGATGCAGCAGTAATGTTGGCTTACACAGGAAGCATATTAAATGCGGTTGTAGCGAATTCGCACACTTGGCTAATAACAAAATGTCACGAAACTTGTATTCAAATTTCGTAAGATAGTAAATCAAGAAAAGTATGTGTGTGTGAACAGAAATTCTCATACGCCAATTCGGAAGTAAAACGCAGACCATCTGATGCATCCCAGAGACCAAACTTTTAATTAGTTTGATAGAACATTCGAATGGCCATGCACTGTTGTGAGATCGTTACGTTATCGATACATTCGCTGCCAAGAAGCGTATTTAAACAAATCTTCTATGAACAAAAATATATAAAAATAACATTTTTTCGATGCTGTGCCAATAGTTTTCTGTAAATACTGTAAATAAGTAAGCGAACACAATCTGAATGTTATAAAGTAGTATAAACCAAATGAACAAACGCAAACTGAATAATCTAAAATAGTATAAATAAATAAGTAAATATAAATTGAATAATCTATCTGAGATATCATTAGGTCATTATATATGAAATGTATATTTTACTCTATAATCTTACTATGAAATTTATGCAGTTCATACTTAATGACCTATTATAAATAAATGAGTAAGCACAATTTCTATACTGTAAAGAACTTTAAATAAATAAATAAATAAATAAGCACGACTAGGCCCATTAAACGAGAAGAATCCTGTCGGCTAGCTAGATCGGCGAAATGCCGTGGTGTGCGCTGCTTGGAGTCACGAGGCGAGGCACCCTAAGGGAATAATGCGTTTCTTTGTTTTCGAGGTACGTAATGTTCGTATCGATACTATGCGATGTTCAACGAGATGCATCGCCGATGGTAGTTGCGCATCGGACAGCCGCTCGATAATCGCCTCGAGTGTGTACGTGCTATTGTCTCCGGATCCTCCTCTGCTCGCGGGCTGATTAAAATTCATAGAAAGTGCAAATTAACCGTGACGCTTACGGCCAGGTGTTCCTGCGCGGGAGGCTAGGATTCCATACGGACCCCGATACACTCCGGCCGAGTGCGTGACCAATGCCTCGTCTCCGAGCACGTTCGTCAGCTCGCTCATACGTGTTGCGACTTTGCTCGCCCACTTATGCTGGACTGCACTGGCTAGAGCTGTTCGGGAGATCTTCGCAAGCTTCTCGGGAGTTGTTCGTACAACTGTGTTCATACAACTATATTCATACCGGAGCTCGCTAACAACTCGCGAACGGTTGCAGAGTATGGCATTTCATCTATTTTAGTGGCAGTGCATGCAAAGAATACCTCGGGCCGATTCGATCTTTGTGTTTCTTTGATTCTACGTCATGATACTTTTTGCATCGCCACTAATATATTGGACCGTTTGAAAAGATTAACGCAACCTCTGGTTCATCGACCCCTAACTAGATGTGTGATTATATGCAGATACCCCTTGGTAGCTTTAGAAGCTCCGAAGCTTAGGTGATCGAAGTAAAGTAAATTGTATTGAATTTATTGTTTGTGATCAAGTGATTTTACGTCCGTTTCTTGTAGTCTGCTTCTTTCGTGAACCACTTGATTTTCTCGTTCACATCTATAAATTCATCTGAACAGATACGTAAACCCCAATACGAAGATTCATTAGTTTAACAGAGTTCAAGGCGGCCTAACGATCTTAAACCAAGGATTAAGATTTCTCACCTAAACTTAAATATTTTGGGACTCCAGGCTACGATCTGGGCTAGATCTGGGCAGACATTTATGTTTATAACATTTAATCTACAGTTTACGATTCGTTAAGTATCCAACATGATAAAACTGTACGGTCAGTCCCTTCATTTTTACCAACGATATTTTAACCATATTATCGACGTATCGTTAAGTGCCGGTAAGATATCGGTTCAATATCGATAATCGATAGTCACAACTCTGCTTCTACCTGAACAGCTTCCTTTGTGGACGGGTGCGGTGTGGAGCTGTGGTCTGCCGACGAACATGGGTCGAATTGGTGTTGCTGGTCAGTGACGCTCATGAGTCAAAAGAATCGCCGCGGCTATTTTGGCACAATTTACGGATATTATGTAACTGATTGCGCTCGCGCGGGACGCAGCAGCGGCTTGATGTCACCGATGATTATCTAGAATTAAGTGACGCAGCCGCGGCCGATGAGGATTTATTTCGAATGCTCACTGGCGAACGTCCCGGCTCGAATTCGGGCAGAGCTCGACTTTCCGTCATCGAGCGTGCAACGTCGGTTGGCGTGCCGTGCCACAATTACGCGATATCGCGAATTAATGCAACAGAGTCGCCTTGAATCGCTCGGAAAGACGCCTGAACTTTTTGCCCGGCCGCGGCCTGTTGAAGACTCGACTTTACTGGGAATGGAATGTAGATGGGGACGTGTGGGTAATTGTCTCGGCGAAGGCTGCACTGTTACAGTCGATTTTGCGAGATTTTTTTTCCGCGGCGGAATTGGAACTTGCCAAGGAGAATTACTTGCGTCGGACAAAACGCGGCAAGTTGCTTGGGTATTTCTAAAACCGCTCTACAAGATTCTGTCGTGTTTTCGATCAAGCGAAAACCAAGAGCAACGCTTCTTCGGTGTGCTCGATGTCGTTATAGATTCCGCGAATTAATTGTCACCGAGGAGTGGGCTCTGAAATGACTTTGAACCGAATTACAACTGTGTTTACTGCTTACATTTGACTAAAACAGTATTTGTAGAAGATGAAACAGATTATCAATTACATTATAAGAGATTATAAAATTATATTATAAGAGATTATAATTAGATTATAAGAGATTATAATTAGAGATTTTTTTTTTTTACAAGAGATTATAATTAGATTAGAATCAGATTATAATTACATTATTAGAGATTCCTATTTCATGTGTAATTAACAGTTCCGAACTTTAACCCGTGTAATCCTTAATACGCGGGTACACAGGTACGCGTGTATTTCTAACGCATGTTACACGTGTGTTTGTATTTCTATTACACGTGTATTTTTTGTTACGCTTCTTCTTTGTGGCAATATTTCCAGCAGTAAAGGAACTTCTGTGTAATCGAACATTTTTTTATTAATACGTAATGTTATAAAAAGATTGTAATATTATTGAAGAAAGTCCAAATGATATCGTGTTTAGACTCATTTTCGTCGGGAAAAGCTGCTCAATTTATTCCTAATACTTTTATGAAAGTGTATTGAAAGGTGTAAAAGTTTAAATTTTCATTTACGTTCAGGTAGGTTGCTGGTTTTTTGACGTTCGGAGCTCGGCAACGCGTTTATTCGAGCTGGCAAAATGTTTCGTTTTTCATTAACAGAACATTTTTTTAAATATTCATGTACACGTGTATTAGAAACACGAATTTTTAATTTCTTAATACACGATACACGTGACCCGTGTTCACGCGTATTTGAATACTCGTTCAAAACCGCGTCTCTTAATATTAATCCTTTTTCCTATTTGAAGGTTCTGAAGACCAGTTAACGTATGAACTATTCCACAGGAAGTGATCACATATTTTGACTTTTACATACAAACACTCACTGACAAAATTTAGGAAGTATGTTGTCCAGATGCATATTCTTAGGTCTAGGAAATCTTCTTAATACAGGACAAAAATTTATATTGTGTCAACGAAGATATTGATTTTATTTTTGTATAATTTGTCAACTTTTGGTTTTTATTCTTTGTATTTGTCGTATGCACTAAATAAAACAAATATTAACAATATGTAAAGTTTCTTAACTTTTGTCGATAAGTGTATGTATTTTAGGATTTTTATAAAATGTTGTAGATCTGTAGAAAATCTGTTTAAATTTGTTCAGTTATACAAGGATTGGGAAATAACTTCCATTTAAAAATCGCATCTGAAGTAGTATTACAAATGCTAACATGGAAAGCCGTAGTCTAGATATAAACGATATTCTTAATTTTCAAACTTCGAAATAGCCTGAAAGGAGAGTATGGATTTACTTGAAATTTCCACTGCAGCATCTGTAAGTGGATTTTTTAATACCACGTAAATTTCATCCTGAAATATTGATAGTAGCGAGGATTATACAATTTTATTGCAGTGCGTGATTCGTGAATCTGGTTACCAGGTTTAGGTGCGAGATTCCAGATTGGTAGAGTGATGGCAGGTGGTATGGCGAGCGACCCTCGCTGCCTCGCCTCGTGCGGCACAGTCGGAGAGACTCGGAAAGCTAAAGGGTGTCTCTATTGTTTTGCATTTCTTAGCTGCGGTTCGTAACCTGTGGATGTGACGCGAGGTGACGCGAACACGGCAATGAACCGAAATACAATAGGGACACCCTTCAGCTGGCCGAGTGATTCCGAGCGGCTCCGAATCCGCCTCACGAGAAAAGCCAGTAGGGGTCGTCCCGCTGTATCACTTACCCCCACTCTACCAATCTGGAATCTCGCAACCAAACCTGGCAACCTAGTTCGCGGACGACAGCGCGCCAAACGTTTTATTATACTTGAACACTTCATTTATCGGAAGCCTACCAATAAGCTTTTCAATAACAGACTCGTATATAACAGCAGTTCAATAATTTTTTTAAAATAATAATTTCGTGAGAAGTTGATAGTTAATATTAATCCAAATAATTCTTGAATTGTGAATGAAATTGCTGTTGTTTTTGCGGTATTTTTAGACAAACCTATTAGAAAACCACCGATATATGACATTTTATTTCAATCGGCAAATTCAAGCTGGACAATACTCTTTGCTAGTGAGCGTCGGTAAATTTTTATCTTCTTGGTCGCGTTTGGTATTCGTGTAGCATCTGTGTAGCATCTGTGTAGCTACCGGTGTTAACGGGGGCTAGGCCCGTTTGTTTTTTAATCTTGAATCTGAGGCTCGCGCCGTTCAATCCTTCCTGTGATGCTGGCTTCATAAACCGGTCGAGTTTGTACAAAGAACGGATCACGGTGATAATCTTTCTTCAGCTAACAATGGTGTAGCCGTGTCCTCCCGAGGCTCAGCCAGGCCCCTCAATTGACAAAGGGTATGTCAGTTTCGTCGGTAAATATTTCCCGAGGCTTATCCGTGACAGTGTTAGCTGGGACGATAATACGGCTGGGTGCATGCGCCCTACGGCTGCCCAGGGACCGTTCTATTCTCCTTGTACGAAACGAATTCGATGAATCGGTGAATCGCGCTTTTTGAACGGCGAGTTATTTAACACTTAACGTACCGGGTGTTTTCTAATAGATAGGCCACGGATCTTCGTACAAATTCTCACTTTTATAGAAATCTGAGGTAGAAAACGATTTCTTACAACAACTAGAAAATTGCTTGTGCCAAACATAGAATTTTAATAGTTTAATTGATACTTGATTTTTGTTAATATGCATGTTTAATTGCATTTAAAAAACTTGAATGTTTCGGCTAAGAAAGTATCTCGAAAAACGTATTCTCTTAAGGACAATGATTCTTACATTTTCTCTTGTCTAAAACTGCAATTTTTTACATCTTTCATTGGTTTCATTTAACTCTTTCATCTCGATGTTTCTTGCAAATTACATGTATAAAATAATGTTTCGAACGGAAGTTCTTTGGTATAAAGTATTATTATTATTATTATTATTATTATTATTATTATTATTATTATTATTATTATTATTATTATTATTATTATTATTATTACTATTACTATTACTATTACTATTACTATTACTATTACTATTACTATTACTATTACTATTACTATTACTATTACTATTACTATTACTATTACTATTACTATTACTATTACTATTACTATTACTATTACTATTACTATTATTATTATCATTATTATTATTATTATTATTATTATTATTATTCTTTGGTATAAAGAGGAGCATACACGGCAACAATTAATTATTTACTATTTTCCTCTTTCATCATAATATGAAGATATTTCGTGCAATGATTTCTGTACAATGATTTTCGTGGAGCGTACAAAGGTTAAGGGATAACGAATCGTGTGGAATCGAGCGACAACATCCAGTTTCTATTCGTTCGGTTCGGTGTTTTTTTTTTCTTGTTTGCTGTCTCTGAAACTGTTCGCTTTGGACGAAGACACGTTATTCCACGCTCGTACCTCGCGCGAGATCACGGTGCAGATTTCTCCTTGGCAATCAGGGTCGTATTCCGTCTCCCTCTACCCGGCCATCTCGAGCAGAGTAGCCTCGTTTCCGCCTCGTCCCTCTCACCGCGTATTGCACTATTATCTATCCTCTCGGTTGTTATGCCGCGGATGTTTCGCTGGTAACAGAGCCGACGTTAGACCGGTCAGTGCTGTTCGATCCGTGAAATTTCGTCCGGTTCCGAAGGAGACGTTCAACAAGTGTTGCACGCAAGGAATTGAATGCCGCGGCGCACAGTGGTCCGGATCCGAGAATTCAGTGACGTCTTCGTTGAGTTTTTCCATCACGATGAACACCGAAATGAAATTTTCACTAGCGAACATTCGAAAATCATTCTCTGACTGTACGCAATATATTCTTTATCCGATTAATTTGATGATTTTCCAAATTTCGTTATCTTGAAATAATACTAAATCCTCATTGTGATTAAAGGTATATTCTGTCGCGAAGTCCAGGATACGCCGAATTTGTATCAAAATGGTATAAGTAGTTGCTTTCGAAAATCAAAGATCCTTTTTCAATTCGAAAATTATCATCTTTCAGGTTCAAAGTCTATCCTCTGATTTAATATTGCACTTTATATGCGCCTTTCTGGACAACTTATGCTGTTTTGCTCGCCCACCAGGTTGAGAACGAAGAGTTAATGCAAATGTTATGCTCAGCAAGCTGATAAACGATGATTTGCATCAGCATCCAGTGACTTAATATTCTGTGCATCTTTCCTTAGTTCAAGCTATTCAAGCAAACTTTTCCTTCTTGTGCCACCAAAGTAAAGTGTAACAAAATTGGAATATATCGTCTTAACGGGAAAATATATGCATCAAAGATCTCACTATGCAGTATCCAGCAGTGGTTTTCCTACTGGACGTAGTCAGATAGTAGAGACTTCCAAATAAAGACTTTACTTATCATCGCAGTAGAAACATATTAAATGTGTACAAGCTAAACGATTCTTCGTAAGAACATTAGCCCCTTTCACCTGCAGAGCTTCGTTAATAAATAGATGCGAACATAAACGATATAATGCTAATAGCTTCGAACAGCAATCATTTGAAAAATGGCACAAGGAAAAAATTATTCTTGCACGATTGTTCTGAAGAAGATGTGCCGAATATTTTTCTTCTGGTTAGAATGCCTTACTCTTTTAGATTTGAAAGAAATTCTTTGTCAATTTCAGAAACGTTTCAGAAATTTTCTTGCTTCTTTTTTAGCATGACTCTTTAAATACAATATTGCTGGTAATTCTAGACTAGCAATTACTAAAGTGCGGAATCTTTGCAATTTTTTCATGCGTCATTTTACAAAAATTAAAATAGAAGAAAAGCTTGCTTCGTAAACTAATATATATTATCTACTCATTGTGAATAATAAAATAAAAATGCTATTAGATCCTGTTAATTCATACGTTTCGACGAAATTAAAAAATCTGCGCATGCCATAAACGCGCAAATATCTGCAGTCCAGCAATTCCTAACGAAATTAGAAAACAATGTACTTTTCATCGCAAAGGATGAATCAAGAAAAATTATGTTTAAATTTCATTAATTCTGCTACTGTTTAAGCTGATAGATGTTTAGAAAGTAGTAAAAATGAATAAAAGGTTCACTTTGTGACAAAATATGTGCAGCGGTTGTTTGCAAATCGATGTTGTTACAAGCATTGCTTACTGGATGCTCGCTGTTCGCGTCGTTCGCACAAATATAAAGAGAAGGATCATTGAAACGATTTTATCTGATGATTTACAACAGCCAGAGCAAAATATTATGTGTTACCTCAGTTTAGTTCATCGAGATATGCGTAACGAGAATGGGTCGTGGTTATATCTTCATTCGCGAGCGTTCACTTGGTTTTTTCACGCGGAAAAATTCTGTATACACGGTAGATGAATAATAAAGTAATACCGTTAGCGTTCGTGCTGTGATGGTTTCGTCTTATGGAAAAGACTAGTAGTTTTATTTACACAAAAATAACGCTACTTAAATCATCTTTTATGCCTGGGTGTAAAATATGTACAAAAATTAACCATATCTTTGAAGAATTTTAAACACGGAGATAGCAATTTTATGATTTGGGTTATTACACGTTATTATTTAATTTGATTCTTAAAATTACGTTCAATTAGAATCGTAGAGGTGGTGATGTTAAAATATTAATTCATGGATGTGAATCTTGACGGAGGATATGTACTTAATTGTATGTTATAGAAATGGGAAAAAGTCTCGTAAAACTTGAATGAACGCAGTCGTTTTACTTTCATAACGTGACACAACCCAATCCATTCTAGCACCTGATAGTTCGTTAAACAAAAGTAGAGCTTTTGATTTTCTCTATTACAGGTATCGGCGAATGGTAAATGAAAGGAAAGTGTATGGAATTTTATTGAACAGATAAATATACGTTTACAGGCCATAAACACAATATGACTTGCAGTCCAATGATTATTTCGAAGTGAGTCTAACGCCACTTAAAAAACTTTCGTTCCCGTTGCATTAAAAAATAAGACCACTAGGATTCTTCGGTGTGAAATAAAAAAAAAATCCTTCTACAACTTAAATTAGGGGAACCTGGGTCCCCCATAAACCCGTAATACTTAGACTCGAACCAGTTCCTAGTATCACAGGGTTGAGCTCGGCCATGCTTATATGCTTATACATAGAGTACTATAAGCATCACGAGTTTCTAGCCACCCGAATGATTTTCCTTTACGACACGACATCCTGTACAGTTGATATTAAAATTGGTGGTGTGTTTACGATGCGATGAAACGGATCGCTGACGTTGGATCCGATCCGGCCTGGCTAACAACGAGCCAACGTGGAACAAGTGTTTCTATAGAGTGTGCAAAAAGTAGGGATGGTTTTTGCGCGAGGCCTGATTCTCTACAGTACATTGGGCGAACATTCGCAAAGAATCGTAGAAACATCGTGCTATTTCCTTTATATATCAGAACGCATCACACACTCCGACATCAGTTTCTAAGACACATTTCACAGCAAATATTGTAATTCGATGGAAATGGTTTTTCACGTTGCGAGTCGATCAAAAATATTATCACTGTCCCAAGTGTTACGATCTAGTTATACTCACTATTAGAGCTAAATCATAAGTTTTTGTCAGATGTACCTTGAGCAATAGAGGATAGCATGTCTGTATCAGATGCGGATACAACGAACTTCAAGCAGATCAATTGCGTTCGCAAGAGCAAATGAAGGAAACTATTGGGTTGGCAACTAAGTAATTGCCGATTTGTTCAATGAAATAAAAATTTTTTTTTTACTTGGACCGAAGTTTAATCTGTAATGTATTTTCTATTTTGTTCGATGACCTTTTGCCATCTCTCCGACAACTTGAAAATTCAACGCTCGTAGAAAGTCTGATCCTTTTCGGCCAAAAACTGAGTTAAGTGAGATTTTACAGCGTCATCATCGCTAAAAGTTTTACCACGAAGGGAGTTGTCCAGGGATCGAAATAAGTGGTAATCCCGATTCTCAACCAATATCCATCAATTTTTGCCGAGTGGACAAAGACGTGTGCGGCCTAGCATTGTCCTGCTGGAAAATGACACCTTTACGATTGACCAATTCTGGTCGCTTTTCCTTGACCGCTGCATTCAATTTGTCCAGTTGCTAACATTCGCGGATAATAAAAAATAACATAATAATAATAATAATAATTTTATAATATAACAGTTACGGATATCATAAAAATGGGAGTGAGAGACATCTAAAACTGAAATCGGCAATTACTTAGTTGCCAACCCAATACATCGTAGTGTTTTTTAGAACTTATAGTAACCTGCTGGCGTATTTGAATGGTTTTATTCCATTAATATAATATCAAATGTCATATTAAAAATTTTTTTCATAATTCTTTGTCATATTACTGTGATTGTCGTCAAAATAAATGAAAGTAACGGTATTTCGGACATCCTCGGTAAATGGGACCCTTATTCTAGTCCCATATGATGCCGATCATTTTTCGGTCACTGTGTAGGTGCAGCCTGCAAATCTTATAGTTACGATGGTGTACGGTCCATTAGTATCTGTACATTCGTACGGTTAGTCGCGGAGGGCTGAAAAATGGAATACGGCCAATATTAAGTACATTATTTTTGGGTCCCGTTCCTCTTCTTATGCCGGGCTCTTTCGAGCAACGCCCGCTGCATTTACCGCACGTCCCGGCAAGCCTCGGTGGTCACCGACGTTAAATCCGTGAAATTCTGCCTTGCCCCCTCATCACCCCTCACCCCCCTTCCACACCGTCGCCCCTCGACACGGGAATACACAACACTCAACAAGTATTGCGTGCGAGAATACCGTATGTTTAACTCAGCGACCGCGAATGTAATTTCGGGTTAATGAAAAGTGGGAAGAAGGCAGATACGTTAGGATGCGCCATAAATTTCTGCGGCAACGTGTTTACACGATTCCCCGGTCTTCATGCGACTGTAACTTTGCGACGATAAAGGTACGGATTTGTGCTATCGGATGCAGGAAGGGTTTGGGCAATAAGCTTCACTTTCCAGAAAAACATCTGCGAGCATTCCTTTTCGTTATTTATTATTGTGCCATAACGAGTCTCATGGATTTCACCGACACAAACTGCTTCTTCGACACAGTTTTCATTGACAGTATTTCACCGCAACGCTTTTAACCGACGACAGTATTAACCGATAGTAACATTCCATGCAAACATTGTATAGAATGGCTCGCATTTTTAGGTAAAGTATGATTTTAATATTATATTAATTTTAATATTATATTATATTACATGTTATGTTATATTATATTATATGTACTAAAAAACTGCCTAGAAAACTAGGAATTGTCCGAGATGGGTCTGGATAGCTTTAGCTTAGGTCATGATTAAAATAGGTCAAGTAATTGTTGAATATTTTATACTTTGCTTAAAAACGCGAGGCAACGCCGATGCATACATTGCCGATAACATGAACAATGTAAAAGGGAAAACTTAATCCAGATCTAACTCAGATCTAAATCAAACCTGACTCGGGTAACTTAAATAATAATTTTCGGATATCTTTTTATATTTGTACGAGAAATATGTCATTGTCGATCAAAGTCGTTGTTGGTTAAAAATGTTGTCGAAGAAAAAATCTATGTATGAAATCCATGGGACCCATCTATCACAAACTTCTGCAGGAACTATCAAGAACTACGAAAGTTCCTTTTTTTTCAGGGTGAGAGTAATAGACTGCGGATTTTTATTTTATACAATCTTGATATAGTTTGAGTTATGCAATTTATTAATGCATCATACGAATTTTTGATAAACTCTTAATCGGAATATGGTGATCGCGGCGGCCCCAGGTAACTTTAAACAAGTCGTCATTAATATACTTTAATGTAATTATTTAAAAATTCATGTAAACATATATCAACTTATCAAGTTTGCATTGTTGCATCGTAAAACATATATTTACTAATTTGGTAATATTATATATTTACTTAAACAATAACTGGCAGTAATTTGCAGTCCGATTAAGTGTTAAAACTATTTACATATCATTTGGAGGAATGTACTACAGTTAGTACACATACAATAGTACACATGTTTAGTATTAACACTAAACCTCCCATGCTGGTTAAAATGACTGGTTCCATGTTTTTTCTTATTTTAAAATGATCGACATTGTAAATAATTAAATAAATTTCTAAATTCAAAACAATATACGACGATTTCAAGAACTTTTCTTGTCATACTCGTAAAAGATACGAATATTTTTCAATAACACGTTAGTTATGATCGACTGACAATATCCTGAGTAGATACAGTGTGAAATTTTCATGTTTCATTAAGGTCCATGGGAATACTAACGTACCTAGAGATAGTACTTTATTAATACGTTGAAAACAATTGATAATTAAAATTATAAATGATCTTAAGCACTGGTGAAGCAGGAGTTCCGAAAAAAGTTCGAACGCAGATTTCTTATTTAACCCTAGAAAGATAACCATATGACAACGTACGTAAAAGATAACCATACGCTTCAGAGGCGCATGCTTTTCTAAGGCGTCAATTTTATACTAACAATGGATATTTATTTAAGTTAATCTAGTCATTTTAAAGGTTTGGCATTATTGTAAAAATAAAATGCATTTATATTATATTTTTTTATATTTTAAGTAATTTTAAACTTAAATCACTAGACCTCTATGAAAAATTAACAAAAATCAACAGTCTTCGCAGGCGCCTCTGCGACGTAGGTTATCTTTCTCGGGTTAATCAAATTGAAAATGAAAAATAAAACTGTACAACATCAGTTACTTTTTCAACATTCTTACATTTTGCGGATTCAAGTGAAATTAACAAAATGTAATAGATTAGCGTACAAATTAATTTTCAAATCTGAGCAAATAATTCCGTCACACTATCATCTGTGTCTGCTATCAGATACAGATGATAGTATAGTTTGGTCACCAGCCAGAGAGGTAGCGTAACGATAACGACTCAGTCGCAAGACCGAAAGATTGCGGTACGCTAAATCGGTTCGCGACGGTAAAACCCATCAAATCGGCCGTCTTCAACAAGTGTTACGCGAACGCCAGGATCTCGAGGAGCAATCGAAGCAACAGCGAATTATCGAGTTTCTCCGGCGTACGATATGGGCCAGGCAGAAAGCACAGGGCGAGGTCGTTAAGCAAATTATTAGGAATCTGGTTACCGTTTCTTATCGATCCTTCATTACATGAATCACACCTCCCTGAACAACAACCGGCGATCCATTCCGGTAAATCCTCCGCTTGATCGAGACAACTTTGTTGCGTTTGCGTGGGATAACCGCTGCGGATCGATTGATACCGCTCCGGACACCCATCGCAGGGTATTGATCTAAACTAAAATCCCCCCTAATTGACGCTTAGCTTGTGCACAAAAATGGACAATTTTGGATGAGCAGATACGATTATTCAAGCCTTGCGGCTCGTTTTTATAGTTACCGATTGACAACAACTATAAAAACGAGTCGAAAGGCTGGAATAATAGTATGTATTTCCTCTTCCCAAATTATCCATTTTCGTTTCCAAGTTGAGCATCAAATTAGGGAGAATTTACTGTAGTGTATTCTGAAAGCATAACATTTTTACATCCCGTTCGGTTTTCGTTCATGGTAAGACCTTTGATATGAAAGGATTTTTATTAACTCTAAAATTACTGTTTTCAATTTTATAATTTTGATAACAGAATGTTCAAAATTGGTACACTTCAATAACAGAAGAATGCGATTCTGTTTCGATTTAAAAGAAATGAATAACACTTGTGTTTAGTATAATAAATTATGTCTGAAAATCTTCACCACGAGTCTGACCCATTACAATTCAATAAACGTAAAACATGGTTTATTACGTAATATTATTTGTACCTCTTGTAAATTTAATGATATGTAGAAATTAATTCGAAGTAAATTGATAAAGTAATCTTCGATTGATTACTACTTCAACAAATTAATCGCTGATTAATTTGAAACATTCTGGAAATAATTTCCATTTTATTTTCGATAACTTGTTGGCATTTATCGGATTTCTCGAATACGATGAGTCAGTCATTCGACGACGAATGAATCATCGCAATTTATGTTCCCAGAAGCGGAAATTATTTATGACTCGATCTGATGTTTAAAGAGAGTGATTGAATCTCTTGAAAAGTGTGTAGTTTTGCTGCGAGAAAATTTGGTTTGTTGCTTGTAACTCGTGTCCGTAGTGGATAATCTATAGACATTGAAAACTATTAGCCATTTCATCAACATTTGATCCACTTTTTTTGATAGCGGGTTTCAGCGATAAAAACTGCTTTAACACTTTATCGACCGCTAGCCTATTTATCGGCTTTTCGATTGCCAATGCTTATCGACCGATAGCCTATTAATCGACTTTTAGCTATCGACGGTTTTCGCTTCTTTACTGTTTTGTTAGTAGCTGACCTCCTGTATGCTGACCTCCCCATATCCTTATGAATTATAATTATAATAATTATTATTATTTATTATTATTTTTAAAGGAATAAGCACAACACGATGAATAGCGAAAATTTAGCCGGTACTGGGAGCAAATGCGCGCGCGACTAAGCCAGTCCTTACTGAGTGGCAGCCTCAACCACGACCGGACGATAAAGTGTTAACATCTTCCTTGCATTCTTAGTTGGATGGACAAGAAGTTTGATAGTTATTGTGCTTACAGATCTCATTTTTGATGACGTGCACAGAACTTCAATGGTTCATGTTTCTTCGAATGCTGACACGTTGCGGTCATCCGACGATTTCATACACCTTTTTCATTGAACGCGTCTGCAGTCTGCGCTGTTCAGAAGCCTAAGTGAAACGTAACTCGTGGTGAAATTTCAGCAGTTTCCACTACCTGTCAGTTTGTGTATAATACGGGATAATATCGTAACATATTTAGGATATTAGAGTGAAACGGCACGATGTATTCGATGTAATTTTCGGGACATGAAATATGATAATTGATGTTTAATTAATTAATTATGTTCCTGTTGTCCAATTTGATCCAAATTTTACGAACGTCATTTTCTCACTAATTCAAACATCGTGAGGAATAGATGAAAAATGTTCAACATCTATCATCAGAATCTAGATTCAAGCTTTCCATTTCTATCCGAATTATAGTGATAAGTATTCTAATTATATATTCCAAAAAGTAAACAAAATTTACGGAAAAAGTTCGTCCAAAGCTGTTTTCAGAGCTACTTATGACAGACTTTGATATCATTTTTCTAACGAATGACACTTATACAGTATTAGTCAATAATAAGAGGTGGGATACTATGTATAATTTCTAGTGGTTAGTTTCTCCAAACTAAATGGACATCTGGGTAACCTTCTTTGTAAGTGCAACAATTTAGATGGATAAGACCAAAAACGGTTTGTCCTTTATAGCTAAGGACAACTCTAGTGTATACATATAGTAAAGGTAAAAAAGCATCGGTAAGCAATGCGTGAAATAAACCACGGAATCTCGCGGAATTTCGACGGTTGTTAGTCCAACAGCGAACGCGGTTAGGGGATTAATTAGAATCAGTCGATCGCGCGGCGTTGGGTTCGCGGTGATCGAGTCAGTGGACTCGGTCCTCGAAGCGTTCGCCGTTCCGGTGTCCCGTGACGTGTATTATCGTCGGTTCTCTCTCGCGTGTCGCAAGGTCGTAACGCCGACTCGACTCTTTTGCAATTTGCGCTAACCATCGAGCCGAGCAGGCATAACGATGCCTCGCACTTAGCCAGCTTTTTGTCGTGCACCGTTATCGCCGAATCGATCCGACCGCCGACACACGGACGCGCCTTTCATTCGAGTATCCACAGGTGAGTCCGCAGGATATATGCACATACGATATACGGGGCTGCTCTTGGAAACTGGATTACACACCCGCTTCCCGAGCAGCCGCTTTGATTATTCAGCTAATCAGATCGCTGATAATCGCTTTTCTGATTCGTGCGACTCGCGCAACCTGTGTACACACATCGTCCCACAATATGAGCTCATTGCGCATTCTTCTTGGAAGCCAGCTGTAGCTGCAATTATTCGCAATACGTCTATTCGGAAATGAGCGCCGGCGAATTGAATAGCTCTAGATTCCTTCAACGATTTCTTAACGACCGTTCAAACATTTTTCAGTCGCCGCTAAACCGTACCTAATTAACACGTTTCTGTCTAACCGTGATACTCTGTAACACGTAATTCTATTTGTATTTCTCCTAACTGACTTTTTTCTTGTCTTGATTGTGTAATTTTTACAGTGTAAAAAGCGTTCGTAATTTTTATAGTGGGAATTCTGTGTAAAACAAATTCAATGATTTCGAACGATATATCCGTAAAAAGACTGTAAAAGTATTTCAATCGAGAATTGTGGTTAAAATGCCTTATTTAGATTATTACGATTATTATGATCATTATTTAGATTATTAAAATGTCTTATTAAACTAGAGAATACCATATTTAGACATCGAAGATTAGAAATTTTCAATTGCACTTTTATTATTATTATAAATGAAAAAAAACATTACCTCAATTTAAACCATCGTTTTTTGCGGTCAAAATTAATACGCATAATGCTTGATACCAACTAACAAATTAAAAGAAACCGAATCTTCAACAAAGAAGATTACAAACAAGTTACTTCGTTAGAATTACTTGATTCGAAAGAATAACCTCTTGCACTACGATTTCTTACACAGCTTCGATGATCAGCACTTTTTCTTCCTTAACCATTTCTATAATACTTCGATACCTAAGATTTTGATACCAGAAGAATGAAATTTTGTTTCGATTCATCGATGCTTTGATTCATCACGAATCCGACATGTTGTTGTAATGAAAGAGGTTAATAAATCACGTTACAAATGGAACAAATTTTGTCAACGATTTCGTACAAAGCCATGCGCGGCTGTTTAATTCGATCCAAGAACATTTCTGATCCCCAATCCACACACTCTTCCGATTGCAGAGTTGCATGATTAAATTATATATCGGAGAAAGAAGTCTGCGCGATGATGGGAGGCGCCGTTTTTCGGAA
The DNA here is from genome assembly GCF_051020955.1 of Megalopta genalis. Lineage (NCBI taxonomy): Eukaryota > Metazoa > Arthropoda > Insecta > Hymenoptera > Halictidae > Megalopta > Megalopta genalis. The sequence goes on along the minus strand of NC_135018.1, from coordinate 12,714,771 downwards.
ATGAACGTGACTGCGAATTTTTGGATTCACGAATGTTGTTGCCGAAACGAAATTGCACGAGAGCTGCCGCTCCACTTTTGATCGGCAGTTTTCAATCACCCTGTAACAAAGTAATGGCCCGCACGCAAATGCGGCGGGACCGAATTAATTTCAATTCGAGGCGGACTCCGAGCGGTATGACGAGTGCAGCGCGGTTCCCACAGCTGAACGTTGCATCGACGTTCGATCGGCACCGACGCGACGCGCGCCGAGCGCGCACGCTGAATTTTGGGTCGAGGCGATCACGCTATCGTAATTTGTAAAATTTCGTTCGTTTTAATGACGGCGGATTACGGCTCGTTCAGCTCCGAGCCTCGTTGATTGTGTTATCGTGGACGTTCAACGTGTGCAGTAACAGCGACGAATGCACGGATCGAGCGCAACACGTTGCATCGTGACGAAACCTCTCTGTATCAGTCGGCCAGTTTATGAATATGCGATCAGAGAAATTGCATTTTCTCGTTGCATCACGGCCAGCTCAACAACTCGCTGAGATTCTACGGTCACCGATGATAATTTTATTCGACGCGGTGGCGTTGTCGGTAATTACGCGTGACGGCGATGCCGAAACGTCCATTAATACAAATAATTATCGGGCATCTGCCGCAGAATCGGAATATGCATCGAAATTCGAGCGAAGCAGGCGTATCTCGCCTTATCGGGAATAATTTGCCGGCTCGTCGTAAATAACGCCAATTTGTAGATACTAATTAGCATTGCATAATCCGCATCTTTAACTGCAAGACATTACGTGGTTGATAACTGTATCAGCGCCAGATTACAGCTATTCAATAGCACACCGTGGGTCGAGATGTTTTGGTTATGTTATTACGTTGTTATTGTCAAAATTTCAACTTGCCTCGTTTAGGTGCACTCGCTGAGCCCACCTAACTTTACTACATATTTAGTTGAAAGTTTCGAATACAAATATTTTCAAGGTACACATTCCTACTTTCTTATGTAACGAAAGAACTATATAAATACAAATTCATATATAGTCGAAAACCCATCACCATTTTGCAGGGCAAATTTTGCACACTTAATATTTGTAATGTCTATTCTAAACCAAAATTATTTAATACCTTGACGCAATAATAAATAATTTTATTGAACATCCTTAAACGAGAGAAATAATTTGTTTCCATATTTCCGCTTTACAGTTAAAGTATTACATTTATCTAACATCTTCGAAATTTTCAAATTCTGGGTGTTTTTATCTCTGTCGAAGCAAAAAATTTGGAAAGTATTTTTCGAAAATTGTTCGTACGAACGCACTCTAATTTCTTTAATTTCAAAGCTCACCGATGTCGTAAATGTTAAACTATTGTTCCAACTACAAATCGATATATGTATGTACTTGCTGTGATTTATGAGATATTCTTGTGCCATCGAAGGATTTTTCCCAAGTCATATTTCAAGTCACGTTATTGAAACTTTCGTTAGCGTATTATGCAGTTCCACCGGTGCATCTTGTGGAAAGTTCCTTTTAGCAAGATCGAACAAAATTAGCTGAAATCGATGCAAATTGGTAAAATTGTTTGTTGCAATACACTTAAGGAAGCCCGCTTGTATTTGTAATTTTGCTAACCTACTCTCATCGTTCGTTTTACAGAAATGAGTTTTTCTACTGCAAATCTGACAATTTTGCGAATTTCGACAGAGACCAATTTGCATTTGTTAGCACTTACCAACGATCTAAGAGCGATCTACGTAAGTAGATCTTTGCAGTAAAAAGTACATTTAAAGTATATTTTTATACTTTCAACGTGGATGATGCCCGATATAAAAAAATACGAGATCTACTTGTAATAAATTTTATCAATATTTATTCGACTTATTCCTTCTTCTCAGATTGTGCATCATGCACTCTGTTTAATGATAAATCGAATTTACCATTTCTAATCAAAGACGTTCAACAATTTTTTTGAAATAACGAAATACGATGTTATTTGCAACCGAAACGAAGTCATTAACATTTTCAAACATACAACTGTAGAACGGGTTCCTGTCGTCCGATTGCTTTCAAATTTTGCACACATAATAATTTTCCCACCCAGTGTCAGTATTTAAGAGGATAAAACTAGAAAAAATACAGAGTCGAAATATGAAGAGTACTCTAATCGTCACGTTCCATTCAGTTTCGCGAATCTATGAACGCGCGTGAGCAGCGGCAGCAAACCGGTTCGATTTATCTCGATTTTATTGAATTATTTCGGGTGTCGGGCACGCGAGGCCCTGACCATCCTTCCATTTCGGAGACAAAGTACACGTATCAGGAATGCACGACAACGTGCACCGGCATATGGTAGCACGGCATGACATTAATAATTCATGTCAGCGCGAACCGGCAGGAAGGGTTAGGCTTTGGGGAATTATAAATATTTAGATTGCACCGGAGATCGCCGCGAAGAAACGCTGAAAACGCTGAAATGCTGAGCTGCGTCCTTTCTTCTTCCGCTTTCCTTTTTCGCTGGTTTCTTTTGTTCCTTCGGGCGATAAACTTACCGTTATTGTACGCTGTTATTGCGAGTGTGTAACATCGCTTGTCGCGCTGCTTGCGCTACTCGCGCTTCGCCGCAACGACTATCGAATTCTTTCAATCCTTTCCGACTTTTTTTTCTCGTCGTTTCCTATTTTGTGTGTCTGCTACCGCGCCTTTTCCCCGGAAATTGTCCGCTAAACAATTTTATCGTTAAGAGAGCGAAGAACAAAATTTTGCCTATACACATTCGCGAGTAGTTTTTTGTAAATTTAAAGTGCAGTGCAACGAGCACTGAAATAACGGATGTTGTGATGAACGTCGATTTTGACGGACGTCCTGTTCGGCGCACAGTGGCGATTGTATTTATTCTACTATCCGGGAAACTATGAAAAAGGTTTCTCGCATCGATAAATGCCGGCAAACCATCCGAAACGAGACGGGAAATGCGCAAATTGCACATATCGTTTTGTATTTCATCGAATATTGGAAAACTGAGAAGACAATGAAATGTAGGGAACCCTTATGAACAATGCCTAGTGCAGGATTAATTTAACGCAAATGAACAAAATTGTGATAGCTCGAAAATTAGCGGTAATTCATGTTGTAGTTACATATTGATTATAATGTATATGAACATTTCACTTGTTGATCATTTATTTTGACAAAATATTTCATAACATATTTAGGAAATATATAAATGAAATATTTCTAATGTACGAAGAATTGATTAAACTAATTGAAATCATTATTTCGCGGTATGATATCTCTTGGAACAATGTGGCATTACACAAAATAACATTATAGTTGGTTACGCACAAAACTTATTTTCATTAATTGCAACAAAAATGAGTCAAACAAAAAATTCTTCTTTAATAATTTCAACGAGGTGAATATAATATACAGATGCTCCTAAAATCTTTTAACATTTTCATTGTTTAAAATTTCATTTACTCATTTTTATTATAAATGCATAAAATCCGCAGTCTAATGGTGACTATTCAAGGTCCAAAGCATGACACACTTAGTCTACTATATATAAAAAATGTTATAATAGTGTTTAATACTAAATTGTGCAAATTCGAAGTGTTACCATATGCTCGTACCAGATTTATGGGTAAGAACGTTGTGCTGTGTTGTGGACGTTACTTTTACAAATTTCCATGACGAGAAAAGTCGTCATGCCCATCGTCGTTGTCTTCCTGGTATGACGAAATATTTCGTTTAACAGAATTAACCGGCATACCCGGTTAATAGGTTAAAAACAATTAAACATTACGGTTTCGTTGGAAACTCTTTTGACTGATAATCGTTAAATTTAAAATATATATATATATATATATATATGTGTATATAATAATGATTTCAATGGGATTTATTATCTTACTAAGAATACGATTCAGTATATGAGTTGACAAATATTTTTGTCGATAGTTTCGGTGAATTGTTGCCGAACAAAACACTATCAAATCTCTGTCAGCGATTTCGACGAAGTCGTTACACCCGACTTCAAACTGACACAGCGAAGTTTCTTCATCACTTCTGTATTTGGTAATCAATTGACAATTTCAAAATATCCCTCTCCTTCAAAAGATCTTTCTCGATTTGAAATGTTATTAATTATACGATTTAATGGTTGTTCTCAACTTTCGCCAGGTCACCGCGTCTTTTTTCGAAGTAGGCCATTTCATCGATAAACAAAAAAATAGCTTTGTTTCTCATAGGATAAACAAAGAAATAGGTTCATTTCTCACATAGGATACATTCTTCGAGCACCGCTTCCCTTGCTCCACTTGATTTTCGCAAAGAACATATTGAGATTTCGAACAATCTCCGAGATAATCAACTGTGTACACGTATAACAAGCACACACAATGCTCAACGCCTATCAGAACGTGTCGATATGTCAATGGCCGTCACGTCGTGCCACAGCATTTGTCGTTCGTCGTGAGCATTGCGCGGACATTAAACTTGACGGACGTAGCTTGCATGCAACACAATGGACGTTGCAACGTATTATTAAAAAATGGCAAGCGCGCCGGCGGCGTCAGCCGTCGATGCGCTGGTTCTAACATCGCGTGTGAAGAGTCGGCGGCGATCAATCGAGCAGGTAAGGATCATAGTGGTGTAAGTCACATTTCCGCATTGTGTAAAACAAGGAGTGTTATTGTCTACTAACATCTGTACTGTTTATTGATCAAAATGGTTAAGATAATTTAGAGTTAAATTAATTGGTGATAACTTTATAATTTATTCCACTCGTCTCTTTAACATTTTGGTTATAGATCACATTTTAAAACATACAGCGGTGTGAATAATTATAGACTCAAAGTAACTTTCACATTGTTAGCGATACTTATACAAAAACTTCACACAACACACACACATTTGTATACTCCTATATTAGAAATAATAGAAAGTAGAAATATACAAATATATTTCTTTTCGGTTTTTGTTTAAATCTCAGTAAAAACGTAAAAGTTACTTTGAGTATATAATTATTTAGGCCCTGTATGTGGCTTCCTCTGGCCGAGGCACTTTCTGTATTTAAAAAAGGTCTTAACAAAAAGGTACTTTTTGAGTCTATAATTATGCACACCACTGTAAGTCGAAACTTTTGAAAATGTCACTTATGCCACTGTGATTCTAACCCACTCGATTCTTGCTGGAAAAAGGTCACCGGGTCATTGAGAGGCCGAAACAAACGGGCATTATTCGTCGCTGGAGGTTTCCGCGACGGTTTACTGAGAAAACGAGCGGCCACGGGCGTTTTCTGCGTTTACGCAATAGGAAAATGTTACAGGCGTGTTTCGGCGCGCGTGGGATCGAATTCTTTCCACTTGGAAGCTCTTTATTGCCGTCTAATGGCACCGGCGGAGCGCAAACATTTGCGCAATCGCGCTTTGTTGTAACATGGCGCGTCTCGTCTGCGAAAAAATAGCCGACGCTGGAAATATTGCTTTCTTTCGAACTGTACACCTTGCCTTCGCGGATCTGTTCAGATAATTATTACCGACCCCCTTGTTTTGTTTCATTTGTTACCGTTCTGCCCACGGTCTATTAATTTTTATTGCGTCACAGATTAGATTTGCAGGATCGTGTATCGACAGCCTCGGCGTTCGCTCGTAATTGCAACTAACATCGCACCACAATTATTTTCTTGTTTTCCTCACTCGCTTTATCGCGTGTGTTTTATATAATTTCATGCAACGAACGCTTGTTATTATCGTCACAGTTTTCAATTTTATGCGAGACTTTATGGCACCGTCTCCGTCGATATTGCGGCGATCGTGCTCCCCGGATAACGTCACTGTTTATGGTTATTAAGGAAATTGCTTGGCGTAAAATAAGTATTTATTAATGTCCTTCTTGCTTGTGCCCGTTGATATATACCCGAGATCGGTATTTCTATTTCTTACGCCTCCCTCGGTGAATATAATTATATCTTTATACACTGCGTTTCGCGTACTCGCGACCCATCTGTAACTTAGTTTATTTATCGCTATTTACCAAGTTTAATGTGACTATGTAGTTTAATCTATTGTATGATCATTGATAGAGAAAGATCAGATTTATAATTCATCGGATAGAAAACGATAAAAAGACAATTCAGTACTAATCAAACTTTACTACTAGCTTTCTGAAATTACTTTACTCGTTGTTATTATTAATTATTGGCAAACATTCTTTTGTTAGTGACATTATTAACGAATGTAGCATATCTGCGATAATCTATTGGCATTCATAAGTATAAGCGACAAGGTTTCTCTTTGCCGTCCAACTTTTAAACAATTTATATGTATAGCTATTATAAATATATATGCAGAGGAAGTGCAGCATACATCGAATATCGGTTAGTTTAGGATGAATAAATAATTGTAGCAGAGGATAGGTACAAATAAAACTGTACAAAATTATAGGGGAACAAATAAACTATTATACTATTATAACTCTGAATAACAATAAAAAAAACATAGACTATCTGAGAGTTAGGTTTCATTGAGAAATGACACAAAGTAAGAATTTCGTTACGGTGCAATATAATTTGCTTAGTCTTTATAGATACAATTAAAGAAAACAAGTAATTTATTAAAATTGTTTACATTTGCCATTTACGTGCCATTCTCAGATGAAGACAGAAATATTCAAATAACAGTTTCACACAAATATCATTGATATTAAATTGACACTACGGTAAGAAAAATCAATACAATAACAGGCAAACAATTTCTTTTACTAAATATTTATTAAAAACAACGAAAAACATATTTACATAATCTTATTTTCACATTTTTTCATATAGAATAAAACGATGTTTTTTTACGCTTACCGCAGCTTGCACTATTTACATTTGCGTTTAACCACTGTATTCACTCCGTCCTTTACTGTTGCTCATCATTTAACTTTTCACTCGCTTGTTATCGTTTACATCCACTCAAAATTCTTCCGAAATTGTATCAGATTTGTGCTCCCTATAGCTTCTAGAGATTTTATCGATAAAAAAAAGAAGCGACATGTCTTCTTCTGCTCGTGAAATTCATGTGCGCCAATCTGACAGGCGAGACTTTTTTTTGTAACAAATATTGTTATATATAATATTATATGCAATAATATATAATATTGCATTTTTACTTCATGTTAAACAAATAAAAGTCATAAAGTCTGAAATCAATTTTCCTAAAAATATCAGAATAATATACTCTGAAACTTGAATATAGTGTCAAATTGATACCAGGGACGGATGAGGGTTAAATAAAATTGAAAATATCGTCATAGTTAGGTGTGGTCTCTAAGTCTCTAAGAAATATGGCACTTTGGTTCGTTGCGCGATGCGACTTAGCGCGACATCAAGAGAAATCGATGCCTGCCTCATTCGAGTGTGCGAATGCACCTCGTGTTATCCTCTTCAAGATACTGGATGGGTGAGCTTCCTTTGCTCCCCTCTCAGTTCCCCGAGCTCTGTTACCAGCAACCCCTTTCCGTCCCGCATCGTTCCTTGACTCGATAAGTTGCAACGTTCACGCGACCCCTCTTATTTCCTGACCCTGGCAGCCTTGACCTAGGCCTTCTCTCGCGGAGGTCGATCAATCAATGAGAAGACTGCTGCAGCCTGACATCGGCTAATTGCGTAAGCGGCCCGATAATGGTCCGTTTCTATTCGTAGGCGGAGGCAGTGCTCCAGGGCCAATCGAACTTTTCCGTGCTTAGGTTCCGCCCGGTGCGGCGCTGCAAGGCGGAAGCTGAATCGATCAACGCCGATGAGAGGCGAGCGTCGATCCGGAACGCGGCGGAAATCGTTCACTAGTCGCAGTTTAAGGGAAGCCCTGATTTACAAGGGTACTCCGGTGACTGATACACACAAATCTCTATGAAATTTTGCACAAGTGTTGATTTGACCTATCTAAGAGTATAGATGTACAGTAAATTTTTCCTAATTGACGCTCAGATTGCGCACAAAAATGGACAATTTGGGAAGAGGAGATACGATTATTCGAGCCTCACGTCTCGTTTTTATAGTCGCTGATTGTCAACAACTATAAAAACGAGTCGCAAGGCTCGAATAATCGTATCTCCTCTTCCACTGAATCCATTATAATTTCTTAATTTTATTAAGAATAATTAATGTTATATAACTTTTTGTCTTACAGTTTTAATTTAATTGAATAAAATACTTTAATTTTATGAAATTTTTAAAGCTTTTGGCGCGGCCAGTATCAAGTGTCACGTCGGGCACACATGGGTGACCTTAATGTTTTAAATTCCTTTCTATTGCAATATATTCAATGAATTTTACTAGGACGTTTAGAATGCTAAAGAGTTCAAATATCATGCAATATGATCAATTTTAACCTCCAAGTTTCAGGTTCATTAATTAATTCACTTTGATTTTGTGAGAATTTTCGGGGTTGATTTTCGACACTTATCGTGTTAAGAAAAACTGCGTAAGTGCTTATAAATGGTAAATGACAAATGAATATTATTGTTCAAATAAATGTTATATCGTATTCTTCAGCTCATAAATCTGTGCGAAGAGTATTTTGAAAAGAATAATTTTTCACATGAAAATGAGAAGAACATGAATGGACCCACATGAAGAAATTTGTGGGTCCCAAAATACGATATAAATTTCAATTGTACTGTTTTTAGGTAGCATTGGTAGTTTGCGATTTATAAATCCTTACGTAGAAGTACCAGCTCGGATGAAAGAGGTTGATTTCTCTCTTAAAGTAGAAAATGGGCACGAGCAAGAAAGAGTATTTATAGTTTCAACAACTTAGAAATGGAAAATGTGAATGCGGTCATTTTAACCAGGACGATAGGTTTAGTGTTAAACATTTATGCGAAGTTTCATCAAACACCTGCGTTTCTTTATTAGAACACTATTGTTGAAGAGACTGGGACCAAAAATAACAATTTGACTTTGAATTACGATTATGGAAAAATTATTAATTTATTATGACAATTCCCAATTTTATTCATGAGTTTTTCGAAATATATTTTTGAAGGTGTTTCTTGTAGGCTTATTAATCTTTTTGTTAATCTGTTGTTTCTTAAGTTTTTGACGTTGCTGAATTTGAATATGTTATCAAAAGCGGAGACAGAAAAACGAAATATTTTATGGTTTAGGTGTTATACCGGTACATATTTTTTTCCATATCGTCGTGACGTAACCGCTATTTGGGGAAATCAGTTTTAATACTAGTATGCGACTTCCATACTGATAAAAATACCGTAATATACATACAGGGTGTCACAAAAATGTCTCGCAATCCGAAAGTGGCGGGTTCCACGGGTCATTTGAAGCAACTTTTTCCTTTACAAAAATTTTCTCGGAGGCACCGTTAACGAGTTATTAACGAGAAACAGTGATCAATGAGAGACGAGCTCGGCTGTCGCGAGCCGGCCGAGCCAACGGCGCCAGCGGTCGAGCGGTCGAATCCCAGCTCAACCGGCGCGAGGCGGCCGAGTCAACGGCGCCAGCGGTCGAGCGGTCGAATCCCAGCTCAACCGGCGCGAGGCGGCCGAGCCTACGGCGCTAGCGGTCGAGGCGGCCGAGCCAACGGCGCCAGCGGTCGAGCGGTCGAGCGGTCGAATCCCAGCTCAACCGGCGCGAGGCGGCCGAGCCAACGGCGCCAGCGGTCGAGCGGTCGAATCCCAGCTCAGCTGGCGCGAGGCGACCGAGCCAATGAGCGGAACTAGGCTTCGTGCGCTGGTTGACTGGATCGCCTCGCGTCAGCCGTGCTCGATTCTTATTGGTCACTGTTTTTCGTTAATAACGGCGCCTCGGAGAACATTTTTGTAAAGGAAGAAGTTGCTTCAAATGATCCGAGGAACCCGCCATTTCCGGATTGCGAGACATTTTTGGGACACCCTGTATACTGATATGTAATGTTCATACCGATAAAAATTCCAAAATATTTTCCGGTATAATACCGGTATGAGCCCTAGGTTTGGTATCAATATCAATAATCGATTGTACAGTAATTGTGCGGCTGATAATCGCAGCGCCTCCGCGGTCTTCTTTTGTTTTGCCTGTATGACGTCATTCCGGTATTTCGGTTTCTATAAAGGTTATGAAGGTACAATTGAAAAATACCGATGTAATACCAGCATTTCATATACCGGTATCAGTCTCTTATGAAAAGTGCAAGAATTAAAATGAATAAATAAGACACTTCTGATATAAGCATTGTTCTTAACTTATATTTTGTGAATATCGATAATTCTCCGATGTTCTGTTATGATTATGTAATCAGAATATAAAATTTAATACGATCATCTTAATGTCAACATCTCTAACATTGCTCGCGAAGAGAGTTTTGATGGATATTACTTGATATTTTCAAAAGCAGACAAAACGTTTCAATTATAGATATCATGGTTGATGTCGTACTTTAAGTCCTGGATATTCTTACAATTAGAACTGGTCTTTGGATGACTATGACAACTTTTTCTCTAACGTTATATTATACATAATATGAAAACGATTTAGGACAAATCGATTAGGAAAGCACAAGATGCTATTAAAAAATATTTTGCATTGCTAATGTGCGAAATACATCGGATAACGCATATGTGTGTGTGTGCAGCAAGCCTAAAGTTCAGAACACCATGCCGTTACCGGCTCTCAATTGTTCGTTGCGTAATGTTCGATCGGCGATAATCCGTTCGCCGCGCCACCGTAGAGTAGTGCTTCACCTATTAGCTTTCAGTTACATTGCTAGCGAGCAATATTTAAGTCGATCGATTTAAAGCTTAGGCCAAACGGAAATTCAATAAGCGAAGGATCGATAAAGGAAACGTTTGCATGGTATTTTCGCGTCTTCGCGGTGTGATATTTCACGGATCTGGCAGAGCAACATTCAATCGCATTTATGCTACTGATTTTAGGAATCATTGTACATTGCATCTCTAAATCGTTCGTATTTTATGATAACGAGCTTATTTGTGATGTAAGTTACCGTTGAAATATGTTTGCTGCGTTTTACGAAGTTAGTTCTTTGACAGTGAAACTTCTAAATTCTAAGCTAATAGTGAGGTAATATTGCATTGTATGTATATATATATATATATATATATATATATATATATATATATATATATATATATATCCAATATAAGAATTATTCTTGAAATCAAGATGGGAGTTTTTGATTAGCCGTAGTCACTAATCTCAAGTAGACGAATGCTACACATACACTTTGTCTCCAATGTCTGCATACATGTGTATGCACACGTTTTCAATATTTTACGGACTTTCATTTATCTTTATTCAACACTATACAGGTTTCATATCTCCTGCCTTAATTTTATTGGGTTGGCAACTAAGTAATTGCCGATTTCAATTATAGATGTCTCTCACTCCCATTTTTATGATATCCGTAAATATTATATTATAAAATTATTATTATTATTATTATTATGTTAGTTTTTATTATCCGTGAATGTTAGCAACTGGACAAGTTGAGTGCATCGGTCAAGGAAAAGCGACCAGAATTGGTCAATTGTAAAGGTGTCATTTTCCAGCAGGACAATGCTAGGCCGCACACGTCTTTGTCCACTCAGCAAAAATTAATGGATATTGGTTGGGAATTGATGTTACACCCACACGACGATGACGCTGTAAAATCTCACGTAACTCAGTTTTTGGCCGAAAAGGATCAGACTTTCTACGAGCGTGGAATTTTCAAGTTGTCAGAGAGATGGCAAAAGGTCATCGAACGAAATGGGAAATACATTACAGATTAAACTTCGTTCCAAGTAAAAAGAAATTTTTGTTTCATTGAACAAATCGGCAATTACTTAGTTGCCAACCCAATATCTTAAACAAATCTCCCTTCGTTATGCACATGTACCTCCATATCATCGTGCTTGTACACAATACCTCTCACAGTCAAAAGTCACTGAAATTTCTATTCGTTGTTAGTGAACCCAAGATATAACACTCGAGAAGTACCTGAACGTTCAATTCAGAGGGCTGTTCGAACTTCAACAATTCTTCTATTTAGCGCTCCGCTGCACTGTTTCCGATTTACCAAATTCCACCTTTATCCGGGTTTGCATCGTGCTCAATGCACTACCTTCGTTTGTTGCAGACGTCCCATGGATTAACTCGACGACAGTGAACCCCACGGAACCAAGGACAGCCCACCCCAACTGGAAGCACATTCGGAGAACTCACCAGCGAGGAGCTTGCGTTACGATGTAATGAACAATGTAACACGTTGCCGTTGAATCAAACAGCAACAACAGCCGCGAGCAGCAACTACTCGGTTAGTACAACAGGGGACGAAAGGAAACAACCGTTGGACGGTCTGCGCGACCGTTCGGTTTCTTAACCCTTAAATGCATGATTTTTTGTTTTAAATTTTAAAAAATCGTTTTTTGTAGGAATGTAGTCATAGGTTACGTAAAAAATAAATAAAAAAATCTAGGTAATAATATTGAGTATTTATTTTGAAAAAAAGTTGTATGTAGACTTTTGGCAACAATATGCGTTTATTACTAAAATTATTGTAGACGTAAACAAATGGTCATGTATTTATATTATCTATTAGTATAGGAATTTTCACGTTATTTATAAACGAAATGCAGCAAAGCAATTGCGATTTTTGTTGTGACACAAAGCAACCCTGCATTTGATGCACTCAGTCCGTGAAACTCGAAAAAAGAAAATATCTCTCCAAGTAACACATCGTAGGTTATCACCCACCACATTCAAATGTCAAAAAACATATAACTTACTCGCCAAAATTAATGTCAAGTCTTTTATTTCACACATGGTCTATTGTCTATTGTTATCAACGTTCGTAAACGCACCTACTCAGGTTTTTGAATAAAATTAAGTGGAACTGGAATGTAGACAATTGACAACAATATGCATTTAAGGGTTAATAAATAAGAGCCTTACCTTTACAAAATATTGTTTGTTTAACGAATACACCAAAATATTTCTAAATAATCCACTTCCAAAAGTACGTAAATGAACCCGCTATCAAAAATGCGCGCCAATTGGTATAACGTCAGAAAGATACAAATATTGAAGTCAAATGTCATTATTTTAGTTACTTTTTGATAAGTCAATGGACAAAGGAATCACTGCCATTCAGCCAAATGTATCGATATCAAAACTGTTGTCGGGTATCCGCGCAAAAAGTTATTGATTCATTTTTGGGACTCTATGCATTTAAGGGTTAAAGAAGCTCGAGGTGTCCCCGATCGATCGATTTTCTTTCGGAGGTTCGCCTGTCACGATCGCACCCAGCTTTCTTTTTCCATCGATCCGTCGTCGACTGCCCGCCGGGTACGAAGTCGCTAAATCGCTAAGCGATCACTCGACAGTCGGCACAGCCTACTTTCTATCGTCTTGGAACGGTTGTTGAAGCACACCGACAGTAAAATCCACAAGAAACGAGTTTTACTAGCGATTTTCACGGCGAAACGCGACGAAACGACCGTCATTACTCGCGGTCCTTTCCTTTTTCCTCAGCACCCTTTCGTTCCTGGACCGACCCGTCTACCGAACGAAAATCCGTGAATGCGCGTAAAAGTTGATCGACCGTGATACAATCGATCGTTGCTGGGCCAAGCGATTCATTCAATGCGTCGGGACGAGAGGGATATCCCAAGGCGATCTATGCCAATTCTTGCGTCTTGTTGGCCGAAGGTTTTACGGTTCGCGGCGATTCTTGTAATTTGAGCATCTTCTACTTAAACTGGTCGCGCAATAAGATACAAACAAATTCGGCGGAAAAATTCGACTATCGCGTGTACAAGCAACAATTCAATTTTTAATTTTATTAATGCATAATCATAACAAGTTCAAGTAGATATTTAATTCTCAATCGAATGAATGATTAACATTTTATATCGTACAACAACAAGTCGGACTCGTGACAAAGATTTCATACATAATCCACTAAATACGAACGCTTTTAGAACGAATTCAGGGAAATTATTCAAGACGAGAAAGTCCTATTCAACGCAGTTGTGAGAGAAATCGTAGTGTAAAGGGTTAGCTATTACAATCCGTTTTATTGAGGAATAAATACACGAGTACCTACAGAATTATCAAATAGATACGTGACATTATTTTCCATGAACGAGCTTTCTCTGTAACGTATTTTTGTTTCATTGTTACAATTTCAATGTCAAGCAAACAATAATTGTGCTAATAATAATTTGCTACAAGTATGCATCAAATAGAGCAAATTTATTTCGTCTGTGAACTAACAAATAACAATTAACGATATAGGCTTTGAATCAGAAACTGATTATTATTTTTGTGTCATTAAGCATTGATCTTATAAAACTCTGTTTCTAACGATCCCCTTGGTTTGTATTTCCAGTTTTATTGTTGTATCCGCGAGAGCCGGATCAGTTCATAAGGAAAGGACTTCCACGTGCCAACGGGTTTATATCGCAACGGTTAGTTTCCATAAAATCTTATCGAGAGGCAAAGCTGCGAGGCACAGTGGTGTCGACGGGGGACGCCGGACCCAGTCGAGGGTTAATTAAACTTAGAAACGAGTGAAATATAGACGAGAAATATCGAGGCGAAAAGTGAAACGAGATGTACAGGGATCCGAACAATTCCTCGGGAAGCGGCACCTCCACAAAGGGCGACGAGGTCGAGATCGTTAGCAGATTTTTAGCGCCTTTATGCGCTAGAGATGAGACTGCCAGAAACATCGCCTTGGCGGCGGCCCGGAACACGGTCGAGGGATGGCTCGGTGGGGTTGGCAGTCCGAATCATTGGGATGACGCCGGCGAGATGGAGGACGCCGAGACTGTCGGGGGAAAGTTCAAGAGCCAGGATGGCAGGTGAGTGTCGCTATCTAGAAACGCTGCTGCTTTCGACAATATACATAGCTACCATCTACATAGATTGTTTCAAAAATCGTATACAGTAGTCCGCGAAGATATTAAGAAATTTGTTAGGGCATAATTTTGATTTCAAATCATAGTAATCTCTACGAGGGGAGCAAGTAGGTCTACATAACTAGATAGTTCATAATAATAGGAGTTAAGCTGCATCAATCATGTATGAATATATGAAGAAATATTATTTTACTTTGCTAGTTTGTATAATGGAACGATCGAAATTCAATGACACATTAATAAAAATAATCCTCTTTTATTTATATATTATGCTTAACTGCTTAAATATATATGAATCATTAATGGCTACAGAAAGTGTGACTGCATAAAATTCTAATTTTTGCTGTTTAAATGTATAAGTATTGAACAAATTAACAGTGTACAAATACTTTTTAAATATATACACGGTATAAGGATCCGTTGTTGCACAAGAGAGATATGGATAGTTTACCTAATGATTTGAGAGTCCCCAAACAACATTCTTTTTTATATCATGTGTATGCGGACGCTACATGTAAGAACAGGGTGATTAAATTCTATTCGATGTATTCCGCACCATATACAAAAAGACGTTAAACAACCAGAGAAAACCCGCAAGAAACACTCCGGACACAGCTGAATATATCCCATTCTGAATACATATATCCTTACAAATTTTCTCGCGTTATGTCCGGGTACTGAAAGAGCTAACCAAGGACTCCGTTACGTTTCATGCGAAGATACGACATGGGGATCGAGCGGTCGCCGACCAAGTCCGCGCCAAAGAACGTGCAGCCCCTTCATCCGCAGCAGTTGCTGCAGGACACGTTTAGGACGGAGGGTTTCTTCCCCCAGAGCGTCACTGAGAACCCAGCGTTCCTGGAGGACAGCAGCCTAGAGTGCTCGGAGACGTATCCGTTGGGCTCGTTCGACTGCGTTGACGGCCGGCTGGTCAACGAGACCAGCTATGGCACCCCGAGCGATAGGAGACGGTACGACGTGGACAGCTACAGGTCCGGGCACTCAACGTCGTCCGACGAAGGGAAAGGCTTCAAGATCGAGTCGCAGGACAGGTGCCAGAGGTTCAAGGACACGTCGGAGACGCGTTTCGGCTCGAGCAGCGAGAGCGAGAGAAAGTACATCGGGTCCTCTTCTAGCGAGAGGCTGAACGACGTCTGTCTGGAGGACAGATCCAGGACGAAGAACTACGTGAAAGTGAAAGGAGCGAAACAGAAGCAGCTGGAGGATGACGAGCTGGACTCTGACACTAGGATCTACGGGAAGAGCCCGAAGTTCGACGACAACTTCGGGGCGAACTTCGACCGTAGGAGCTTGAACTTCTCCCGACCGAAGGGTGACCTGTTGGCACGCGATCGCAGGTGCTACGACAGCGCGGACGACGTCTCTTTCGACGAGACCGAGATCACGATCAGACACCGCGATGGTGTGGTGTTCAATACGCTGGACGGGTTTGAGAACGAAAACGCGAACGACATTTATCACAGACAACCAGACGATAACCGCGCCGAGGACATGAAGTTGGAGAACTTCGAGATCTATCCGTGCGACGAGGAGTGTCTCGATGATCGTCAGCGTCGTCAGTGTACCGAGCAGCCCCAGGACTATTTGCGGAAGAACGACGAGAGGAAGTTCAGCGCTGGCCAGATCAAGAGACCGCTCTCGCAGGACGAGGATGTCTCTTCGAAAAGCGGCAGGATCCTCGAGAGCCCAGACGTCACCCCCGGAGACGTCGGCAGGATGCTCAATCTCGGGAACGCTCTGGATGGGCCCAGACAGGCTCAAGCCAACAAGTACTTGAGTCTGGTCACGCTGCATCTGCCGGTGATACTCAGGCTCAGCGTCAACTGCCCCTTTCAGAATGTAAGAATCAAGTGCGCCGAGATCCTGGAGATGGTCAAGGTTAGTACCTGCATTCCTGCTTTTGTTAACACGTTTACACTAAACATACCACTGTCGATCACATGATTCGTTTCAGACTTCTTGTTTTATAATTATTGATATTGTAAAGCAGCTTTTATTGCACATTGTATTATACAGATTTTGAAACATTTATAAATGAATACGAGCTTATCATTATTAAAAGCCAACACATGCTAGTCACTTTTAGGTATCGATACGTTTAATGTTAAGTTAACCAGAAAGTTAAAATCTATCCTAGTGGACGATATGCTAACCCTTTTGCATCGTAAACATTCTACGATTAGCACTAAGAATGTTCGACAAAGACAGATATTATTAGTTTAATTTTTGACATTTGAACTACAACTACAGCTAACAGAAATGTGTCCTGAAACAAATTGTGTCTTTCAGACACTTTTCATTTATATTTATTATTCAATATACTATTTAAAAGCACAACTGTCATTCTATTATCTAATGTTTCTTCAGTATCCATAATATATGTAATATGAATCTTGTGCTGTTGTTTTAATTCATTTCGTAGAGAGAAAAATAATGTCCAAAAACTTGGAACTTATAATATTAACTCTAGTAAGACTTAACTCTGACCGAACATTTTTAATTGGCCTTCCAGTCGAGGTGTTAGTAAATTAACGATCATCGAGCTTTGGCTAAGAGCTTTTGAAAGACTAATTGTAAGTCATTTAAGTGGGGAACTGGGACTGGTCAGTCCTTCGAACAGCAGTTTCGCCAAAATTAAATATATCAAAGCCATGAAAATGACTTTAAACGTTATTATGATTGCAATACTTTGGAAACTCTAGTTGAAAAGGAGTTAGTAGAAATTTTGAGTTAAAGAGGCTTTTATTCATTTTATGCAGATCTGTTCGAATATTTCGCAATATGCAACTATTTACAAATAGCAAACGATCTGGTGATAGTTATTCTAGAGTTCCTCATAAATAAATGAACGGAGCGTCCGTGTAATTTTGTGCAACAGTTATTTTTACTTCCTGTGAGATCGGAAATAACATATTCACAACATACAATTCTTTCTGGTAGTAGTTTTCTCATATATCCTAATTTCGAAAGGACCAACATTTATATTAATGAAGTTGTTTTAACTGTCTATTTACGGAACGAATCTGTACCGTAGTCTAAAAATACCACAGCTTTATACCGGCAATGTGTTTAGAGCGGATTCAGCTTATTAGTCGAATGCTGCGAATCAAACAGAAATACAGTGACTTGTACAGATATATGTATCAGTTAGACTTTCATAGGGAACGGCAAACAATTGTAATGCTAATATATCTTTACAATATTAGCAACTTGTTATAACTATCATTGCATAATTTTTATTTCAAATTTTTTGTGAAATATGGCCTAATCTATTGGACGTGAATCAATGATATACTTCTATAATCGATATAATTTATTCATTAACTGGTTATTCTATGCAGTTCTAAATACTTTCACGTGTATTCTAAGCAACAATGCGTTTCTACAATCGATATAATTTATTCATTAACTGGTTATTGTATGCAGTTCTAAATACTTTCACGTGTATTACAAGCAACAATGCAGCTTGTGTCAGTGGCTTGATAATTTGCAAAAAAGATTTCCATTGAAAGGTGTATGGAATTATATTCATCCATAATCAATTTGATTTCAGAACTATTACAATACTTAATAATTTGTTTTACTGAAATAATAGAAACACATTTTTAAGGATTTCTTTTGCAATAATTACATAGTTTATTCACCACGTATCGAGTAAATATTATAATTTCATATACTTAATATAAAATCTAATGCAGTTAAGAGATGAAATTGTTTTGCTCTAATTGTACGGGTTGTGGCCACACGAATAGTATAACTGAACAGGTGATTCTAGGTGTAAAAGTGATTCAAACAAAAGCGATAACATTTTCTGTTTTCGAGAAAATCGAGATTGAAAATTCTTCAATTTGTCGTGCTTTAGAAATAGTATTTACAAGAAGATTTTATTTTATTTATCGCTCCCTATGCGATCGTATCTTCCGTCCAGTCCCAACCTATATAAATAATTTTCAGTAATATATCACGTTCCTTTTTCACGTTGTGAAAACGAAATGGGTCTAGAAGTAATAAACATTAATTTTAAGTTAAAAATGTAGAAAAAAAAAATGACCGCCCAACGTGGGGCTCGAACCCACGACCCTGAGATTAAGAGTCTCATGCTCTACCGACTGAGCTAGCCGGGCTGTTGGAAGTTTGTTTAATTTAATGTTACATCACAGCTTGGTGGTAAGAAAATTGCTCAAAAAGGGAAACGTTGGTCTTTTTTCAGGATAGAGGACTTCCGGTCCCAGTGCCGGCTTTCGATGGACCTAGCATCTTCGTTCCTACGTCTGAGGTAAGTACACTTTGCAATACGTCCTGTATCTATTACTATTTTTATTAAATGTTGCAATGTTTGTCTTCCTTTCATGGAATTCAATTACCTATAATTAAATTATCTACTTGTTGTACTGTCAGATGTATGAAATATCTCAGAGTTTGGAGTCACAGCGTAATCTCATGGAACGTTTTGGTAGTGACATAACGTTTTTCCGTGTAATTATGAACGTTCCTGTAATCATTGAAAAACGACAGGACCAGAATAATGAAATTATCGTAGTCAATGTATTATAATATGGGACACATTGAATTGGCGCTCGTAGCGTCGATAAGGTTCGCTCGGCGATTGATAGACGTCGGTAAAAGCGAGTCTCACGATTGGTTGGAAAGAGAACGATGGCATGGATTGGTTCACATTTACTTGTCCCCTGGTAGCCTTCAATTTAGTTTAATTAAGAACAATTACGAGCTTTTTGCGGCTGCTGTATCCTTGATAGGACAAGCGTATCCTAAGTCTGTGCAACTCGTCAGTTAAAAGAGACCTCCATTACCGACCGTTCTGTTATTTTCCAACATAGTGCACACAGTAATCATCACAGTTTAATCATAGATGGAATCTCCACGATGAGACACGAAACTTTGAACGATATATTTATTGAATTATAATTATCAAATTAAAACAGGTCTTTTTGAATTTCTAATTTGGTTTTCAGCAATTATACATATACATCGGCAATTGCATTTTGACGTTTTTAAGTACAGTTTCTACTTATAGCAGGGCCATCATCATTTTTGGCAACAGTTAACAAATTACCATAGCAATTACGAGATGATTCTAGCGATTTCACATAGATGGCGCTGAAAATATGCTGGTAACGCGCGAATATTCGCATTAAGTAAACTTGCGATAAATTGTAACATGAAATACGTATGTAGTTAATCCAACTGTATTTTCTTTGCCTTGTTTAGCACATAGTGTAATAGATTCATTTATCTTGAACCCGCGAGTCTTTATCGAAACTGATCGCGTAAAAATTTTCTCTGATAAGATACTAGATATCACTGTTACAAATTTTTGTTAACGGAAACGGTTGTCTGTTATCGTAAATATACACTTGCGAATCGAGTATTACTCGAGTTTCGCTACTTCAGCGGAAATCTTGTTTCATACATCTGACAAAATATGTATGTGTGTTTTATATGCATATAAAATAAGGTAAAGCAGCCTCTGCCAGTACGTCTCTGCTGTGTTTCTTTAATTTCTATTTAAATCAATTTGGTGAACACAATAAGTGTATGTTCTTCGACGTTTCATGATTCGACTATTTTCCCGTGGATCTTTCGTTTCCGTTTCGTTTATGTTTTGTGAATATTCGTCGAGTAATGGTGACAAGGTAAGTATGAAATAAGGTACCTTATCGTTTTTCACGTGTAACGTGCACTCACACAACAGCTCTGTTCCAAAATTGTTCCCTCTAGGTCTTTACAATGTTTTATCAAATTTGCAGTCGTACTTAGCGTTAGACAGCGGTTAACGAATCTTTTTGCCGATGTTACAATGAGCATATGTACTTACATACACATAAACGTTCTATTAAATATTTATGTTTATAATTTCACTACGGATTCTTATGCAAGTTTCTATTTTTAGAGGTCTTTTTATAGAAGTTATAACACAGAATTTTATATCGTTGTTTAAGAGAAGCTTTACAGTCGAGATGAAGTAAACGAAAAATTTTGTTTCTCCTTCAAGAGTAATAATACACAAAAAGGCGATGCAAAAATTGCGTAGTGACCCGATGTTAAAGTTACTTCAATTTAGAAGGGACTGCACTTTCAGGAGAAGTATACAGAGAAAGCACTTTTCAAATCAGAAGGGACTGTATAATTTATATGTTTATTAAACAACTTACATGAAATCGCTTCCTTCGCTTCGTATTCGCAGATATTGATGAAAATGTGCTGCAGATTGTGAATTTCTTGTGCGCGTACCATCCCTGCGACATTTAATTCCAAGTCGTTGCTTTTTCGTTCGAGCAATCAACGCATACTTCGTCGCAATCGGATGGAACGAAATTACACAGTGAGAAAGCAATTACAGCTTCCCGCATTTTGGAAAAAGAACGATCACCATTTCATAATCGTGTGTCCATGCGCGCAAACATCATGCACGAGTGTGCTTGGCACGCTAGCGAACGAAACAGAAACATTTTCGACGAGACATTTTTCGTGATTTCAATGTGGACGCTTCGCACTCCTGCCAAACAATCTATAAAATCGATTCGCGAAACAAAAATGGTCTCCGGACAATGTAAACGCTTCCCCCGAACTGCTTAGAAGTGCCTTTGGCGCGGCGACGTACAAATTGCACTTGACAGAACCAGTTCTTCGGTCATGTGGAATATCAAAGAATAATCATCCACGTGTAATTCGCTGCTTAAATATTCAGCATCTAATTTCACGCGTCCGCGTGATTACGTCACACGATAGCTTGCTGCTTTAACTGGGCAATGCTTTGAAGAGAATGAGATTCGAATGTAATTCTTTGGAACAATTTTCGGTATACATAATTGCTTTAACGAAATCCATTTTTTGAGACAGCTACATACAAAAAAAAAATGATTGCATAGATTACATATGAGTAATGCTTACAAATGTACAAAACTATGTAAAACTCTGTAATGTAATTACGTAGAAATTTTCGTTTTATCGAACTTCGTCCAGATCGGTGATACATACCACTTTGTTTCAGACTTACTTCATCTTCGTGGAACAGGTATTTAATCCGTAGCATGTAAACGCCACTCAAACCAAAGAAACAGATGCTGAAACTCGGCCACCTGAAGGGTCGAAACACACTTACATGCCAGGGTCGTGCTTGCATCGTGCTAGGCTAACAGTGTTCACATTAGCCGCGCGAGCATCGTGCCACAGGCAGGACCGATGAAATACTAAATGAACCTCGGCACTCGAGTGTCTTAGACCGAGATTCGACGTTCGCCTTTGTACTTTTCCGAATGTAGAAAAGGTCTGCGAACGAAGGATAGATAATAACGCAATGTGTTACTTTTTTACTTTCTCTTAATGGGACCATTACCAACGCAATTGTGAGCTTTTTCTGAAAATATAAGACCAAACACGATGTAATTTTTGTAAGATTATATTAATTTTTATGAAAAATATAAATATACTTTTTATATTAGTATTAATTTGAATATTTTAGGAAACCAGTGAAACGTCATCTGAGACGAAATTATTATTTTTGTAGTTTATACTCTCTCCGTATCGAAATGATCGTCTGATTTATAAATTTGCAATCAAATAACATACGCCGTTTAATCATGTAAAATAAAAATTAAATAAATATTCATTATACCCGTACAGCTGTATCATACTTAGTAAATTATGACTTGAAATTAATGATAGGGCAAGTGTAAAACATTATTCTTTAAAATGGGACAGTCGTTTCGATACAAATCATTTATGCAAATGGGACAGTCACTTTGATACGGAGGGAATAATAAACAATTAATATTGATCACACTTGTGAGTACCAATTTAGTTGAGTTTCAATAACCTCATCAGCGATCCAATAATAAGTATATACGTTGTCTTAAACGATACAATTATGCTTTTTCAAAAATGTGTCATCATTACGAATTCAGACTACTTTACCAATGAAATCTTGTGTTTGCAGAGCAATGAATATGTTACGCGTAAATTCGTTCGTTAATAAAATTATTGAAAGTAAGATGAACTGGTACACAGAAGTGTGATTACATCACATGAGTTTTTTTATTCTTTCTGTCATTTCAAGTAATAGCAAAATTTAAAAAAAAAGCATTACAGTCATTTTCTAGTAGACTATCCCACTATCATTTAAAAAAATTTCTAATCTCTCGTTTAGTCCAACTTCTAAAAAATATACTGCCTTTTAAAGAGTGTTCACTCAATTTTGTCCATTTTAGAGTCTTTGTGTAAATGAATGTTACATAAAAATTTATATTTTATTGTACCATTTAAAATGTATTTTTTTAAACGAATAACCGGCTATACATCATAAAGTAATAAACAATATAAAAATCTTGTTGCACATACATTCTTTGCATTGTGTGATAGTTGTCGACGACACTAGAACGAAAGATTGCGCACTCTGTCCACATCGTACCAGTTCCATAGTTCCGTCTCGCTTTGTTTTGATACAGCGGGAGAAGCAAGCCTGGACCGGGATTGCCTGCCAGTGTGAACACATTTGGACGGTGCCGGTGTCACGGGGACTTCTGATCGGAATCGCCAACGAGATAGGTGTTGCATGACTATTCACGTCCTTAGACTTAAAATAATGCACTACACTACTGGCTCTTGATGCGGTTTAGAAAGAAGCTGCACCTATATCGAGGTCGAAACAGTTACGAGCGTTTATTCTAGTCGTTCGGGGCCTCTTATAGTGTAGTTTTGGTGAATCCAAGGTGGGGCTTGGTTTCGATAGGGAAGAGTAGTTTTCCTTGTAAATAGGTAACGGAGTCTTCCTCGTGGGATGAGTCAGTTGGAGATACGGGACCTGTAAGGGTCTTCTTTGTAGATAACGGATTATCTACCGATTATCTAGGGGGTTCCTTGTATGTATGCGATACGTCAAGGAATGAGTCTTCCTTTGTAACACTCTAATGTAAATCAAATGAAAGAATGTCTCGGCCTTGGAGCACGATCCGAGCCTGGCATGTAAGTGTGCTTCGACCCGAACTCATCGTTTTGCTCCTGTAACGTGTCTCGCACTCATCGTAACAACAAAACATGGGTGAACATTACAGATTCGATCATCGGATACGCTACTTATAGCCCTTGCGATCCGATTTTTGATTTTCCGATTGCAAAACTTATCGTTGTTAGACTGCGATTCTTCGTTCTCCATTCGTGGGTGACATTAACGTTGCGACGCGCGATTAAAACTATTAATCCTTCATTAGGGTCACAATTGATTCGATTTCATTTTATAGCCAAAGTTGAATTTTTCATATTCTTACTATTTTACAAATTAGCTAAGAATAAGATATTAATGGAGCGTTTATGTATGTATGTGTAATTAGATTAACTAATTTTGTTGCACTTTTTATTAAGGGTTTACAATAATTAGTAATTGTTTATTGAAATTACTTTAGAGTTTTAAAAAGAAACAGGATAAATAAACTACAAAATTTAAGTTTTCACGATTTATGGTTTACTTTTTCTGTTCACAACATTTTTGTTCAGTATTTTTGATTGCAAAAAGTCTCCTGATAAACCGTTACGTGTTACTAGTTATTTTAAAAAAACTTAACAAGAAGTAAATGAACAATATAGAAACAACAAATACACTAGCGCTGTAGTAACTTGCGAAATTTCAATATCTTTGATGGTTAATAAACTTTTCAGTAATACATATTGTATTTTGTAAAATCGTTATATGAATCTCTTGAATTCTAATCATTAACTTGGCATTTCATCAATGGCATTGGCCTTATCACTTTATTATGTAACTTTTTTTTATAATCTTATTATATCTCATGAGTACATCAAACGCGATTATTTTATGCATGCAATAATCAGTCTTTGAATAAAAACAGATTTCCATAGGTCGACATCCAACGGAAATTTGCAGCTATACTTTGAAATTAATTAGTGTTACGCAATCTAACTATTTTGTAGTATACTCGTCGTGTGTAAAAATTTGCTGTTTAAATTGCAATTTTAACGATAACTACATCTTAAAAGTAAATTTTAAGGTATTTTGAATATTTGGAGATCGTGACAAAATGAAACGAACAAATAAAAAAATATAAATAATTATTGTGAAAAAACTTATACAGTGTCTAGGTTAGATAGCATACTCGTCATCCCTCACAGTTTGCGACACATGTTAGTTTGCACACTCTTCAAAGGAGTTGTAATAGCTAACTAGTTAAATAGAGAAAATGCTCGTATCTACACGATCAAGCATTGTCTATCATTACTTCTGTGAAAAAAAGAAACAGATCAGAAAACATTCAAATTTGATTGAGAACAATAGGAAACAACAATTGTCTCCCCTGTAATTATATGTCAATGAGGTCGGTGAGGTGAAAAGTGGTAAGGAGGATGCACGAGTTCCGGATCGGTGCAGGCCATGTGTTCGTTCAGCGGAATTTAGCCGGCGCTGCATCGAGCCAAGTTCAGACTGCCCTGAATTTCTAACATGGTACACGATTTCTGCGGTGCCTTGGAGTGCTGCCCAAAGTTTGCTGAGAAAGTGTCACGAAGGGTGAGGATGCGAGGAGGGCTGGCTCTCGGGAATCCTGGTCAGGTCATACCAAGCTGTAGCTCGATCCAGCGACCGCAAATGGCTATAAGCGTCGCGTACACAGGCTCCATTAAAGATCTAATTGAATCCCCTGCGAACGGTTTTCCTTCCCCGACGACCTCTGGCCATCCGGCTGCCCGGATACACCCAAAATTGTATTTTCATTGGGCGTTTTCCAATATTTGCTCGCCGCGACCGCCAGAAATTTCGTTAGCACCGTTCGATCGGTGATCGTATTAACTCTCCCTCTCTCTCCCTCTGTCTCCTCTCTCTCTCCCTCTCTCCCTCTCTCTCTCTCTCTTTCTCTCTCTCCCTCTCTCTCTCTTTCTCTCTCTCCCTCTCTCTCTGTCTCTCTCTCTCTTTCTCTCTCTACCTCTCTCCCTCTGTCTCCTCTCTCTCTCTCTCTCTCTCTCTCTCTACCTCTCTCTCTCTGTCTGTCTGTCTCTGTCTGTCTCTCTCTCTCTCTCTCTCTCTCTCTCTACCTCTCTCTCTGTCTGTCTGTCTCTCTCTCTCTCTCTCTCTCTCTCTCTCTCTCTCTCTCTCTCTCTCTCTGTCTGTCTGTCTCTGTCTCTCACTCTCTGACCATGCCTTTGATCTGCGATACGTACTTATAATCCCGGGTCGTTGACTTCTTTCTATATATCTTCCAATTGCTCGAGTGCTGTTCGGCGTCGCCAATTTGATGCGAGTCCACGTGCATCGCAATAACGCATCGTAGCCACTGACAGTATCACTATTGTACAATCCGAAGCACAACGATGTCTGGCCGTTTATTAATGTCATTCTAGACCAGCAAATTGACTAACGCGTCTTTCAACTAAACTTCACGAGCCGAATTAACGCTGAGTTGTTTATAAGGCAATTGCAAACAGCAGAATATTATTTGTCAGTTTTAGTCTTTGATATTATCGAACATTGCTTCATTTTTTGACTCTCGATTTCTTTTTTCTATTTTTGGTCTTATTCCCCAAGTCATAACATTTCATTCGAAATTGCTATGTGCACAATTTTGTAATAATTTAGACGCAATTGAAGTTTAAAAATGTTAATGATCTAATTTCGTTTTTAAAACGTAACTGCATTCCGTTATTTCAGGAACTGTTTAAACGTTTTTTATCCAAAGGCAATGCCGATGAGTGTTACGTGTTACTTCTAAAAAAATCGTAGACTAAATCTTCAAACATTTACCATTAAATCCAGTATATGATGCAGAATCTGACAAGAGGTAATATCTCGTGTCTAAACACATCGATTT
Organism: Megalopta genalis; assembly: GCF_051020955.1. NCBI lineage: Eukaryota > Metazoa > Arthropoda > Insecta > Hymenoptera > Halictidae > Megalopta > Megalopta genalis. Next base: position 12,688,020 of record NC_135018.1, on the reverse strand, counting down.
CGGGGAAGTTTCTGTGAGAGTGTTAGTCTTCAGTAAAACGTTTGACATGTATTTCTTTTTATCGGTTATCATCGATATTGAAAACGTAAACACACAGCCCTGAAATTTGAAAATAAAAAGTACATTTGAGAGCAGTTTTGGAAAAACATTTGAGACGTATTGTAATGTGTCATCATCGATGATGGAAAAACGTCAAGAGATTACCTTAAAGTTGGGAATAAAAAAAAGTACATTTTGCTTCCGCCTTTTCAGCATCGATGATGGCCGATGAAAAAGATACTTGTGAAATGTTTTCCCGAAATCTATCTCCTTTTCTCAAAATCAGTATGCCTAGATATCCCAGTTTCAAACAAATTTTTGATCCTTATAGTTAAGGACCACCCCAATGTTTACCCACCGCTATCCAACAACATTCTCTTTAACCCTTTAATGCACAGTCTTTTTAAAAAAACCGGCCAAAAAAAACCAATTTTTTTTAATGTAAAAAAACACAATTTAGAACGTTGTCTTGGCAAGAAAATTACAAAAATACAAAAATAATCAAAATTTTTATTGCAATTTTGGATTTTGATAAATTATTATTATTGTTATTATTATTATTATTATTATTATTATTATTATTATTATTATTATTATTATTATTATTATTATTATTATTATTATTATTATATTTTATTTTATTTTACATTATATTTTAGTAAAATATATATTGAAAAATGAGCGAATCAGAATCTGAATATGAATACGCTGTCGGAAAGCGGCTCACAAGGAAGAGATAAGTCGTAAGTGATAAGTAGAAAAAGGATATATTTTATACTTGAATAAGTAAGTGTTATAGCTTACAATCCCACATATAAATGATAAATATCAATAAAACGATTGTTTTCTTTTGCTTTCACATCGTTATTTTCAATTCTCGATCGCATTCGAGTGTGAAAAATTATAGCAACATAAAGTACAACGCCGCTCGAATTATCTCGAGTGTGCACAGTTTGGCCAGTTTAGCGCGCCCGAGTTAACTCGAGCGTGCACGTTAAGGGGTTAATTTCGAGCATGCTCGCAACCGCAAGCAGACCAAAACCCGTCATAGAATTCTACGAAGGACGTTTTGTATCTCGCTATCATATACGACGTCGCTGAAAATATTTTCGCACCAAGGAGACAATAGCACGGCATATTCATTTTCTCGATGTTGTGTCGCGACATACTCGTTACACCGCGGAATTCTGGTTTCAAGTTGAGGAGACCACAAAGTCACGATTCAATTGTACGTAAAGTAAAACGAGTTCCGTGACGGTGAATAGGTTGATCCGGCATGAAACAAAAAGGAGAGACACGTAAAACTGTGTGTGTGTGGGACTGAAATAGTGAAATTTCTCATGTAAATCCTCTGCCAGCCGCGCAGTCCACGCTCGGTTTGTAAGCCCTCGCGTAAATAACTGCCTGCTATCACCGGAATACCCATGGAAATATTACTTTTGATATATATTTTCAGATACGAATCGACGATGCGTGAAATATGTGTTGTAATCCGTCTCCGCGATAAAACAATACAGGCCCCGCCATCAATTTTACACTTGTACTAGCTCAAGTTTCACGTAATTGTGGATTTCGACGTTTTAACTTTTGAGTTGTTATTTGAATATATTTGGTTGCGTTAGCGATATAGTGGTTATCACTAGACTGCGGATTTTTATGTAAAATAAGAATTGTCTACATTAATTGTAAGATGCATACGCATTTAATTTGTTTTCTTAATCATTTTAGTGAGCTGAAAACAACGCAACAATATTCTTAAATTCGTTGAATGTTCTCACTGTTTTACATCTACATACTTTTGTCATGTTTTTGAGGAAATTGTATTGAATGTAAGTTAAATAGAAATGCATTTCTCGTTCTTGTTCATGTCTTTACGTCTTTACATCTCTATGTCTTTATGTCTTTACGCAGTTTGATACCTTTTCTGATCATTTTTGTTATAAATGCATAAAATTTACAGCGCAGTTATCACAGTTACCTCTATTAATTCGTGCAAATGTTATTTTGCTTGCGTTGTTCCGTGATGTCCATTTGCCCTGATTTTGTAAAGACATTAAAATACAAAATGATTAACGCTAGATTTACGGAGCTTCTAGTTTATAAAAGTAACAATAAGACATTTATTCTGATTTTTAACGAGTGCTATTGTAATATTTGCATTTGCACGTCGTAAATGTATCTTCGCGAACTGAATAATCATAAATTAAATTGCAAATTTTGACGGGTTCCGTGAACCTAGTGTTAAAACTACCTCCGATAGTAATCTGACTTTTACAGGTCTTGTAAAAATGAGGATATCATTTGATACCTTGTTCTATGCTAACAGAAAAATTAAACATGTTATCAGTTAGCAATATTATGTAAATACAATCGGTTCTTGTTGCAGAACATGTATTTTCGGCTGACACACAATTGCTATTTGGTTATAATTAGACCGAGGAATTTTATGCAAAATGAAAATTGTAATACCGCTTACAAGAAAAATGATCGACTATACTTTTATTTATCGCTGTAATAATTTTCATCGTTTCCAATTTTACCTAACCATTTGTGCCATAAATGCATCGAATCTGCAGTCTGGTGATAACACTTGTCAGGAAAGAGTGCACCAAAGTATTGCACTGAAACGAATCTGTTTCGTCAATCTTTGGCTCTCGGTTATCATTTTTCTCCAAGCGATGAACAATACTTCTGTTGCTTTTAATGTATCGTTGGTATTGGACAAATATTTCGAACGTCATTGCGTTCTAATTGTTCTGTCGATAATTCGATGCTAGGCGTCTATATCGGCAGCGGTAATGGACAACCACGATAGGCGTAGTGCCGCGATAAGAAATTTTTCATTTAGTTGCCACATATTCGTTCCGATATTGATGCTGTCCAGAGCAAGGTTATCTTCCTCATTTATTATGTAAGCCGGTGTAACGAAAGAGTAGATTCCGCGATAGGACGAGGTTGTAATTTTCCGGAAAGAAAAGTAGGCATAAACGAAAAGATCTAATCCGGCTTAAAGAGAGGTTTCCGCTAATTATAGATGGTGCTACTACGTCTGCGATGTGGAATATGAGCAGCCGCATTGAAATTCCGGCTTCGTTAAAGCAGTTTGTGCTCGGACTTCAATTTAAATAATCTGCTTTGTACTGACCAGAAATCTGTTTAATTGGCTCGAGCTTCAAATGCGAACATGATTCAACGATATTTAAATATTCTTCAGCAAGTAAAATCATTGATATGCATTTGACATGTTCAAATTCGCAATCGTTGTGGCATTATTTTTTAGCTTGTCTATTATTCTTGGAGCTGCAGAAATATAACAAAATGAAATATGTTCTTCACGTATAAAACCAAAATGTTTGTTTCCTCGATAATATATTATATTAGAAAACATATTTATATATTATTTTATACTTTATATTCATCTTTGTCTTTACTGGCTTTTATTCTAATTTTTGATAATATATTTTAATAACGATATTATCTCAGATGTAAATAAAGAAAACCAAGAAGTACCTAAAAAGATCAGGATAGAAAAACTAAAATAAAAACGATCAATTTATATTTCTTTTAGCATTTTTCTACGATTTAAAGAAAGTAACTCAAAGTATATATAATTATCGGTTGAGAGAAAGAGAGAGAGAGAGAGAGAGAGAGAGAGAGAGAGAGAGAGAGAGAAATGAAACATGCAAGACCGATTTTTCTACTTTTATGAAATTTTGTTGAAATTGAAAAAGAAAAGTACTTCGGACTATTCAGTGACATATTATTATATTCGTCTCTCCGATTTTATATTTTCAACCAGTTCTGCACGCTTCTTTTCAGATATCTCGTTTGCCTTCGATACAAAACAAACGGAGCTGCACGGCCATCGGGCATTGTCTCCGATTTCTTCGCGGTATTGATACATTGTTTCCTCGTATTTCCGAGTCATTGGTCGTTACTGCTGACACGCCTTCGCATACGCAGTACATACACAGTTCCTTATATATACATACAGTTCCTTGTCTAATCTATAACAAGATAGAGCCGGGACTGGTCTTGTTGCCTATCAGCTTGACGTATTCTCCGGGTTAATTGCGATCTGCGGTCACGGAGAGGCCTATTTCCACCAACAGTTTCGATCGCTTGTCCGTTTCTTCGCGATTACTTGTGGTTTCGGGCTGATTGGTAAAAAAAAAGAACCACCGATTGGTAAAACACAATTTCCTGTTACAATCGCCATTCTTAGTCTTCGGCCGACCGAAATAGCTTTTCCTTCGCGTTATCTTTTCAGCCCGATTTCGATGATCGATGGAATCGCGATAGTCCCATCCGTTGTGGGATTGTTGTGAAAACGGGAATATCTAGGCCATCGAAGGCCGCTACCGGGCACCGTTGCCGGGATCCGTGGTGCTCCTCGAGTACATTCTCGAGTTCTCAAATTCCCTCGGCCCGCTTTATGAAAATTCTCGCGCGAATCCGTCCAACAATGCCGCGTCTATTTCAACGAGATCTTCAATAATACAATCCTTTATCTGATAAATTTTTGAATCCGTTCAGACGGCTCTTGCATCGATGCAATGTTCAAATTATATTCCTTTCGAACAGAACAATCGCTATTGTTCTGCTTCGAGTTGGAATTTTGCATTTCTATACAGCGATCATATACTGCAGGATATTATTTCACTTAGATATCGACGTATTCTGGAGAAAAGAAGTTACATGTTCGAAAATTGATCAAAAATATATTTCGTGTCTGAAATTGAAATTAAAATATGTCACACACGAGAAGCTTTACGTTTGAAACTATAAAAGGATATATTGTGGTTTATATTATGCACTTACAGTGTCAGCATTTTTGAGAATTCACGAGAAATTTTCTTATTTTCATACATTGATGATTCTCTTATGAAGTGTTGTACACATTCTTGATAAATAGGAAACCGTGTTTGCTTCTATGGTCTGATAACGTTCTCTGTCACGAGTTTACGGTCCATGGCAAAGTTCATCCAAAGTCATGTTAGGATTCTTGCCAATTCCGAGGGCTCCAAGCACATTTTGTAACTAACGCAGGTCGTTTGAACGAAATTGTAACATCGCTTTTAATTGTAGTTACTAAATTCACCTCCTTTCAATTTTGCCACATATAAAATCATCCATAAAAATATTTCTAACTCATTTTACAGATGTTAACAGTGCTTTCCTGCACTGTGGAATTTCAAGCCAAATAAATTATACAATGACGCACGTGGAAGTGTCGTGCTGTTTAATGAATTGTAAGTGGTAAATAGATAACTACTTCCAGTTCTAACAATCCATTCCTTGGCTGGCAAGTTGTCATGTTTGGAAAGCTTCTAATTCACTCGTCATTTATGTTATATTCAGATTCCTCTAACTAAACTTTTATTTCTCTATAACCATTCGAACAGAGAAAAATACACATTCGATACAAATAGAATACAAATAGAATAGGCTATCAATAGCGGTTTTACCCGTCACGATCCGATATGTATATCCCCGCCCGTTCTGAATACTGGATTCGTGTTATTTTCGGGATCTCGCACAGGATATTTTCAGGATCTACAAAATTTACAACCCCGTTATAATCTTTTCATAATTGGTCTAAACGACTTCAAGTTATATGGTAGAAGGACTAGTTTACTAGACAATGTCTACAAAATTTTCTTTTAAAATTGCAATTGATCGGAATGACACGTAAACTAAGAAATACCAGTTTTTCATCATTTTTTGACATTCGAAGTATTTCAAGTAAAAATCAATTTATACCTATTGTTTAATAAACTAGTCTTTTGAACATCTGCAAAAAATTCCGTTTTAACAATTATAAAATTAACATATATAAATATGTATGTATATTAACATATATAAAATTAACATATATATATATATTAGCAGTTAAATATATATGTATAGCGGCAGTTAATATATATATGTGTGTGTGACGGAATTATTTGCTCAGAGATTTGAAAAGTAATTTTTACGCTAATCTATTATTATTACTTTTCAATTTCGAGTTGATTAATTAAAATCCTTTAATTCTATGAAATTCTGAAGCTGTTGACGTGGCAAAGTGTTGAACGTGTTCGAGCACTTTCGCGAGTCAATGTACCTAACTCCACCTTCGAAACAGATGTGTCACCCGAATACTCGTGTCTCATTGGTTCGGATAACCGAGCCTCCACTGCGTTTCGATTTTCGAGGAGGGTTTTCCGTTTCGCGACTCGGTCGATCGCCGTGAAACTAGTTTCTTCCGATGCCGTTATCGCTTATCGCACGATTCCCAGCAGCGGCAGCTGTCGCAAGAGCCGGCATATTCTGATCGCGGCAGTAGCAGGACAAACCTGCTCTTGGCCCGAGGCTGTTACACGTCGGCTAACTCCGTGGACCAATCGGCTGTCGGCCGTGAGGAGAAACAACGAATCGCGGTCAGCCTATGGACGACGCGACACGACGCGACACGACACGACGCGACGCGCCGCGTCTAGCGACCGGTCCTCCCGTCTGTTGCGCGTTCCCTAGACTTCCTCCCCTTTGGCGCGGCTGCCGCCTCGCGACATCGCTCTTCGCGGGTGCTCATTCGCGTGTCAGACGTGGTTGAGGTAGGACGTGCGCGCGACCGAGTGCTCCGTCGCACGCATTGCACGCATCGCGCCGTGCGCGCCCACGCATCTCGTGTTCCGGAGGCCATCGTGACCGTGCCCACCGACCGACGTCCCACGTGTGCGTACCCGACGCGCCAGGGCCTTGGCCACACCACACTCGGATCTCTGCATTCGACGTTGCTGCAGGGAAGACACGTGGCTTTCTTCGCGTGCTTCGATTGTCTCCTATTACAGGTATGTGGAGCTGTCAGCTTCAAGAACTCCCTTTCTTCTATTTATACGTTAGGTCGACCTATAAGTTCGTGCCACTTAGTGTTCCCATTTTAACACTTTGACTGCCACCTCGATAACCTGATTTCATAAAATTCAAGTATTTTGTTTGATCGGATTGAAATTGAAAAGTCAAATTGTGTGACGTCGATTACTTCGTTAAGATTCCCATATTTTTACGGATTTCAATGGAATTAGGGAGAATTAGCGCAAAAATTCATTTCCAAATCTGAGCGAATAATTCTGTCCCCATATGAGTGACACGGCGGTCAAAATGTTGAATATTTGTGGACAGATTTGGAATGCCGAAGATTCAGAAATCTCTCGAATCGATCAATTTCGCATCTCATCCATTGGTTAATTTAATTGGTCGTCCGGAATGTAGTTGATCTTCGAGATCAAACTTTCCTTTATGCAATCGATCGAACCATTATTCCGCACGCCTGGAACGATAAAACACCTCCGTAAACGGCACAAATATATTGTTTGCGGCAACTGATGCTGTATTTCTTTTGCGAAACTCGACAGACGTCGAAAATGATTATTCGTTGTTGGATTTTCGCTGTTTTCACCGAAGACGAAATTGCTTTCTGTTCGCCAAATTGTCTTCTCGAATGCATCCTCTAGACTGTGAACTCGATTATTTAAACACTTCTGCTTTGTTCCTTTATCATTTTGTGTTCACGGAACACACAAGTTTATACATTTATATGTATTCTCGCTACCAATTTATGGGACGAACTGATGGCTCGGACTTACCTGTGTAGTTTCTAACAAAACGTGAATATTGGATCGTTGGAAGCACCTGCGAAAACTAGGGTTCTATCGAAAGATGAGTATAATATGGTCCTGCGTTCCATACGCAATTTCTTTATTACGTAAAACCTTGATACAACGAACCACTGATGCCAAACTCATCGCTCGTAAACTCATGTTTCACGGTAGTTGCAAAATTGTGTCTGTGTCAGCAGAAATTAATTTATACTTTATTGTAAAACGAACTTTTAAATGGAAAGCTTATTCCCCGACTTCGTTGTACCAAAGTTTAACCGTAATTATTCGATACACGTCGAGTATATTATTAAAAAAGTGAATAATGGATGGATACAATTAGTTTGGTTTAGGTTTCGTACTCTGTTGTACCATGAATATTGAATCTTCGACGTTGCCTGTGAAGCTTAGAGAACATGTCCTATAGGATTTCGATTATGTTTGATCGCTCTTTACGATTAGTTTGAAATAGATTTCGTACTCTGTGGAAACACTATGTTTACATAGTAACATTATGCAATATAGAAGTACGCAAGAAACAGAAAATTGTCTTCGATAAAATCTCTTTAGTCTTTGGAATTCTACCATACTCATATTTCTCACAAATTCATGAAATTTGCAGTCTTATTCCAGTTTGTATCGCATCTCGGATAGTTCGAGATGTTGATCGAGAGAAAAATGTCGGATGATTAAAAATAGTCATTTTTTTTTTAATTGTCTGGAGTAATCACACACAATAAATGAAGTAGAATTACTTACATCTGTAAACAGCCTAATGTACCTCCTCACAGAGGCACATATCTTTGCATCTTCGATGAAGCAACGTATCTTATAATTTAACTTAACCGCCTGATATTTGCCGAGTTGTATCCGTTTTCGTAAAGCGAGCACAATACGATCCGCGTATTCTGTTAATCAAAGGACTCCAACCCTCGCCTGCATACGGCCAGTTCGAACGTGCATTTACGACCGTTTCGATCTCGATCGTCGCAACAACGAGCAACGTGACATCGATCTACGAATCTTGAATCCCGTGGCCGGTTCTCGCGCGCTTGATCCTCGCGTTTCGCAAGGTAATTTCTAGATTCACGATAAGGGCGGTCGCGTGCTGGATTGTCGCGGGAAAATGGAAAGTCGCGGGGAATGCGGCACGGGATCGCGCAAATGCATCGACGCATTCGGCATTGTTTTTCTGGGTCAATTGCGCGACCTTGTACATTCGCGAGGTTCCGCGGAATCTACGGCGGATTCGAGCAGCGGGCGCATGCGGCAATAGTCGCCATGACAATGAACGTGCCGAAGCATTCTCGGCGGACAATCGAAACTTAATCTGCCGTTCGACGGACGGACCCGATAATTGCCGGGCAGAATTTTATCGGCGGCGGCGACGACGATCGGAGGACGTCGGTACTGGTCATTGTTGTTTACGTTGCCCGCGCCTCTCCGGCCCCGCGTCGACGCGATATCCCAAGCTGAGTATTGTCACTCGGCGAGCCTTCTCCGATTTACGATGCTAAATATCGACCGTCGACGGTCGCGCGAACTGCGCCGCCACGACACTTCCGACGTGTAAACGCATCCAGCCATTGTGCGCGAGTTTCGTCGGGTTTATGCGAGCCCGTTCGGGGAACCGCAGCATTACTGGACGATTCGAGGAATTCATTGCAACAGCGCAGATTTTCCGATAACGGGGCCTAGCATCCTTGATTTGTATTCTTGAATATTGACAGCGATGTCGGAAATAGGATAAAGGTACATAATATGAGACTCGGTCTTTTTAAATCGTAATTTTCGGTGAAAAACACTTTTATTAACACGTTCCGTGCCACGTGTACCATCCATGGTACACGCTTGCATGTTTACTTAGTGAACTGAACAAATTGTTTACAAGAAATTTAGAACCGAGGAATCAATTTCCACCGCAAGAATGGGCGTTGATAAGTTTTTGTTACGTTGTTATGTGTACGAGAATTAATAATTGCACGTAATACATCAAGTTTTAGTAAAATATCAAAGTGTGAAGATTCGAGTAAAAAAAGCTCGGCACGGAACGTGTTAAAAGTAGCTGCACGTTTAATAACTAAAATGTATATTGTTTTACAATCTAGAGTGGAAAATACCGATAAAAAGCTCTGCATCTTCGCAATAAAGGAAAACTAAAAGTATGTAAATTCACAGATTTGAAGAATGATTTTCCAATTTAAGATCCGGTTTGGCTGTCCTAGAAAAATTTTTGTCCTTTTCATACGTTGGCCATATAAAATTTTGTGAAACTTAAAATAATTATACACTTATCATTTTTAAGATATTTGTTATATATAATCGAACTCTCCTTTCAAAACTTTTCGCAACGTATTTTACAAATACGGTTGGTCATAAGTGGTTTAACGAGAAATGTATTCGGTGCAGTCGCCCGATCAGTTATTATCAAATAAAGCGATTATTATTAAATTTGCTGATATTAAACATCAGCAAACGAATAAAATACTTCGTAAAATGGAATTAGTAACGGTATTGTTTTATTTCTGGCTTCTGACTCTACATTGATTTATTCGATCGCGTTTGTAATTTCGTAATTTCGAAAAATCAATTCTGACCGAATACAACTTACCAATGCATTTGTCGACAATTAGTTGATGATAGCGTACTGTTTCAAATTTAAGAGGTTGAGATTTGAATTTACACTGCTGTTTCGCAATCAATTATAATGCAATTATTCAATTCACGACTGATGTGCGTGAAACGATGAATGCTTCATGAGCGTAAAGCTTAATTTAACTTTAGTTAAGTGCATAAAAATAAAAATAGAAAATTGCATAAATGCATAAAATTCGCACTCTGGTAATGAGACACGCATAGGTATATACATACATACATACCTATATCTAAAATACGGTTATCATATATAGGCTCAAAAACTTTTACAGTGCACTTTGTATCACTTCTAATCGCAATTGCTAATACAAGAGATGAAATTCTATTCGGTTTCAGTTTTGCAATTCGTATCCGTAAAAGTGTACATTTGCATAAAAACCCATTCCGTGGTGGCACCCATTTTTTATGCGCTTACCTGTTACGTCAGAAAAACGCAAATCAAGAGGTAAAAAGAGGTAAAGATTGAAAAACAATTGAATATCGCAGTCGGTAGTACGAATGGCGAAGTTCAGGCCGATAAGCGTTCTTTATCGTGGTTTCTAAATCTGGAGGAGATTGACAATAACTTGATCGATTAGATATGCAAGATCCATACGTTGAGCGTCCCGTTGTTCGCGTTCATTTGCGTATCTTTATTGTATATAATCGTTTACGATTTGCCTTTTCATTATACTAATTGAGATCAATCTTAATATTAATTGTGAACGGCTCTTTAACGAGATTCGATGTCGTAAGTAATCGCATGGATGCCTGAAACATGTATATCCGAGTTCTTACTGGGAACTCCGCGACGAATTCTTGACGTTCGGATGCCGAATATTGCTTGATCCTTTTGACCTGCATGAATAATTCACAACGTGATTTCGCGTGCTGCGGGTAATTGCCAGCGAAAACAGCGGATCGGGGAGTCACGTGACGAATTCACGGGAAGTTTGACAAGGTGACTCGTAGAGAATTGTTAATGCTATTGCGATGACACCGGTAACGAGATTACTTCTTTTTGTTGCTTAAGGCTGCACGGATCTTTTTTCTGTTAAGCTTGCGAGTCGACTACCGTACCAAATATGTATAACACTGCTTCGACGTCACGAATCACCTTTAATCCGTAACTAAACGGTCATAGTTACACAATGACCACGTACATAGAATTTCGACCCCGCAGCGAGCTCATCATCCGATCGAGAAATATTTTAAAACAAAGCTTAACAAACGAGGATGCACGATTAAGAAGAATCTGATGCGGAAAGTGAGGTCGAAAATAGCGAATAAAATTTGTTTATCCAATTAAAAAGAAGATTTTATAAGTTATGACACGCGTAGTAATTAGCATGTCTATTCATGGCTCGCCAATTTTACCAAGGGCGTATACTAATAAGCGCGTGCTCGATGCACATTGAAACTTCTCTTTATTTTCTTCATAATAGAATCGGACCATTTCCAGTTATACCATGAATAGTATAATTGAATGCCCTAGAACACCCTGTATGGAAAAAAACCAGCCTAAACCGGAACAGGTAATCAAAGCGCTACGATTACGTTTTTGAAACAGCAAGAATTTCTCTTCCAAGTTTGTCCTTCTAACCGATTTCAATGTCCTTGAAATATGTTGCCAAGGTCAACACGCGTATGATATGTACATGCTGCTGTTCGATCTTTGCTTCCGAAATGTTAAAAATGATTAATTTTTCAATTTGTGATTAGGGCACGAATGAAAACGATCGGATTTTGCTTTCCACAATAGATACAGTAAATTCTCTCTAATCGAGACTTACACTGTGTGTAAAAATGGCCAATTTGGCTCGTTTTTATAGTTGTTGACAATCGGTAATTATAAAAATAATAATAATCGTATCTCCTCTTCCCAAATTGTCCATTTTTGTGTGCACTCCGAGCATCGATTAGGGAGAATTTACCGTACGTCGTTGCTAGTGTTTGGATATTTCATGTATATTCCTTTCGAACGATTAATTGAATGAATTTTTTTAAGTATGTTATATAATTGATTTTAAAAGAAACACCTTCGCTTCCGTAGAATTTTTGTGAAGACTGATCTTTACACTGGTTTTTAGTGGTGTTACTCTGATTCTATGAAAATCTCTGTTTATAATAATAGTAATAATAGTAATAATAATAATAATAATAATAATAATAATAATAATAATAATAGTAATAATAATATGGAGAAATTGCGTTTGGTCGGCCACATGCTCTCATAATCCGCAATAAATTCTATTTATTATTATTCACTCGTTATCTAAAATCATTCATGTTTTATTTATACCGTGGACATTATCGACATTATCGTGGACCAGTTACTAATCGTTTTCTAAAATATTATCTTTATGACTCACTCGATCACCGTATCTCGTTGCAGTTACTTTGACGTCTTCCTCTCTTCTGTTTATACTTTCTGTGCACAACTATCCGTTGCATAAACAAACAAATCGCAGAAGCAGTAAATACGAATAATCGCAATCTCAACCATTTCGTTATTAGATTATGCAACGTCATACGCGTGAAAGAAATCGTTGAAATCGTAGTAAAAATTAATATATTTTCAATTTTAATATAACATTGTTAAGATACATTACAATCAAATCATTCTAAGAATGTAACAGAATAATTTTGTTTATCAAAACTTGAATGCTTATATAACAGCTAGATAATATTAAATACTGCGCTTACTTTAAATTCTATTAAATTTATGTAAAATGCTCGACATACACACAATGAGAACATATATTTTTCAAGGAGAAATACAATTCCCTTGAAGCTCGATTGTTTTAAAAAATTAATAACTATGCATCCTTCAAGTTTCACCTACAAAAGAAGTTCAGTTTTACGGTCAAATCTTCATTTAATGCGGTAATTCAAAGCGTTCATGTTCACTGGGATTGTTATTAAAAACATTTTAAAACATTTTTATTTTGTATAAAGATCCGCAGTCTATTAATAACTCTCTGGTCTTTGCAAGAAATTGATGTTCTTGGAGTACCACGAACACGAAATGTTCTAAAGTATAATCTGTTTGTGGAATCTTTTCGGACTCGTCCGCCGACAACGTTTCTTCGCTGCCGACCGTCGGAAAATATTTGCTCGGCCGCGGTGACGCAAATGTAATTTTTATTGGTCTTGTAACCATTAATGTTGTCCTCGAGTGACATTTAACGATAGTTTCGTTCCTAGAAACCTTGTCCCCGCCTGCGGAATAATAACAACTATGCATACATGCATGCATCGCGGTGTACTTTTACCTCGCGGGTCACGCATTCACATTTCTTTCGCGACGAGTGTAATCACACGTGTACCCCGATATGCAAATTACGTGAAAATTTTCGCGTTCTAAAACACGTTGAAAGGTCTCGCCGAGCTCGAGAAATTCGCATAATAATACGCTTTCGCGAGCTTGTCCAAGACCTTCGAAATACAATCTTCCGGCCACTGTAAGAGATCCATTAATTAGCATCCGCCTTTCGATCCCCACCGCGTGTTTTTCCTCTTCGTTAATTTATGATCAACGTGCCGGCCAACTTTCGATCAGGCTCTTCGATATTTTGTGGAAAGAAACATTCGTTTCGAAGAATCTCATCATTTTGCGATATCGCTTACCACATTGATTAATTAGAACTCCTTGTATCTTATAATAACATTGTTGTATATCTTAAAATAACAGCGAATTAGTTATGTGAGCGAACTACTTTATCGTTGGATGAGACAGTTCTGTAATCGATCATTCGTCGTTGAATGTAGATTCGTTAGAGAATATAGATTAATACACCAAACGGATACACCATTTAACACGTTCCGTGCCACGTGTACCATCCATGGTACACGCTTGCATGTTTACTTAGTGAACTGAACAAATTGTTTACAAGAAATTTAGAACCGAAGAATCAATTTCCACCGCAAGAATGGGCGTTGATAAGTTTTTGTTACGTTGTTATGTGTACGAGAATTAATAATTGCACGTAATACATCAAGTTTTAGTAAAATATCAAAGTGTGAAAATTCGAGTAAAAAAAGCTCGGCACGGAACGTGTTAAGGACTATGTTAAGAATTTTTCTGATTTATATTCTATTTATCTTTAAAACTGTACGTACAGTAAGAGAAATATTGTTTCTTTCAGTATTTCAACTTGTTTTCTTTTTTGGCGCAGTATTCTTCGAATTTTACATTGAATCGATTATATTCGATTGATCTTTAATATTCGGTAAAAAAGTTCCAAGTGTACCGAAAAATGTATAAAACTATATACGATTCAAACAACGATGCAATCAAAGGCTGATGTAGACTGAGTTAGATATGGCATTCCTTATAGTCCCGTAAGTATTTATAGGAGATCATAGATCAGTCGAAGCGTTCAGTATTTTAGCACGTTACGTGTACCACCGGTGGTACATGCTTACAGGTTTATTGAATCCGCTAAAAAAAAAATAGTTTCTAACAAATGTAGAACGGAAGAATTAATTTGCACCATAAGAATGGGTCATAATAATATCAAATGGCCAGTGTGATGAGTCGAGTAAACACCGTGCCGAGCTGGCACGGAACGTGTTAACTGCGTGAACCGATCTAGCTGATTAGACATCATTGTCGAGAATTCTGTGACGACAGTGTAATGTGTAGTCCGCGGATATTTCGTTGAACGTGAACAGGCAATGGCGCGGAGAAATCATGCGAACGAGAGCCTCTGAGTTCAGTAAGAAGAGGCTTCGTTCGTAATTTACTAAATTGGAAGATTCCGCTTCTATTTTTCCCCCGCAGCTGAGCGTATCGGAGCGGAAGGCTCGTTTCCAATCGAACATACCGTTGTATATCATCGCCTCCTTGTTAGATTGTCTTTAAAGTCGAGGCTTGCGCCTCTTGTGGCTTCGTTCTAATAATACAAACGATTTCGGATTCATAATTACATGGACGTAATTAATGATATTATTAAATTAACTTTATATTTATCGAATAAGATATACCAAATGTTCGCATTTTTTTATTTTGTTCCTTCTTGTATAAAAACTACTTTTCGTTCTTTTATTTTGTTTATTTTGTAATTAAAAAAGAATTCCGTGTGTCTTATCGGATAAATATAAAGTTAATGATGAAAACCCAACTGATCACCCCACAGTATTCGGCTCCACTACCCTATCTATTTGAAAATGGGACTCGTGCAAATGCTTGAAATAATCGAACTTTTCTGCAGAAATTAATGATATCAGGAAACATATTCCGGAAGAATGAACGCGAAACGCAAGGTATTTACAGTGTTACGATCAATTTTACAGTGGCGAATCGACCAGGTCTATCACAGAACGTGACTAGGTGTTCATTACTACGTCGAAGATAATGAGGCTATTTCCAATTTGAATCGATGCGGTAACAACATTGCTTTAGTTCAAAGTAGATGTCTTAATCATGATGACGAACGTATATTCAAACTTACGTACTGAAAGAAAAAAATGCGAGAAAAAGTAGCGTACCCTGGAGCATAATTAATAGGTCTTGTACAATTATGCATCGATGAAGAGAAATTGAATTGCACACATTTTGTAATGCAGAGAAAGATTCGTTGTATGAGATTGAAATAGCGAAATGCCAAAGAGGTTCTAGTTTAAGTTGTTTTCTCTTACACATGTAGTTCAATATTGCGTGTTTTTCATAAAATTCGGATCAAAGACTTCAATTTTTCGAGCACCAATGTCGACATTGTAGGAGAAAATGAGTCCTATACCGATCGGATAGATCGTGACCGGGATTCGAATCCGGATCTTTCGCTTGCCGGATGACTGCTTTAACCGATTAAGTTATACCGGCCGACCGACGATGCATACTCTCTCAGTCCCCAAACACTAAGTGACAGAAATAATGCCGAAGACTCGCACTACAACGTATTGACGATATCAGAATTATACACGTTGTTCCAAAAATTGCAAGCATATGATTTGATTACGTACATAACAAAAGAACAGAAAAATTTTCTGCTGTTTTCCAGCATTTAAGTCGTCGATGCATAATCCAATTTGCTGAAGAAAACATTCTTAGCACTTTAAAAAATGCTCACCTGCAAAGGGTTAATTTTGTGAAGGTATAATACGCATGACAATGACAATTTCTAAAAATTGTCGTATATTATCAGCGAATTAAATTAATTATTTTCTCCAGAGAAGTAAGAACTAAAAATAAATTCTTGGGGTTCCTAAATAATCTGGAAGTCTCATGGCTGAATAGCGTCGCTTTTAATGGAAACCCTCGGTTTGCCTGGCGAAAGCTTGCGAAATCGCTGTTATACTTGGTGAAGTCGACACGAATTTGCCATTAAAGGTGCATAAACTCAAGATTTGTTCTAGAGAACTGACCATTTCTCTCGAACGGGGCGTTTCTCCGTAGTCTTCTACCTGAATTGTTTTTCCGGATAATGGTTTTTTATTAGTAAAAAATAGGGACACGGTTCATTGCCACGCTGCTGGTCTTAAACTAGAACATCACAGATTTGGTCCGAGCGTGTTCTTTTAGCCGTAAAGTAGTGCGATCGTTAAGCACCGCGGAGAAATCGTCAGAGGTCCGTGCCATTGGCGTAATTGGCGAACATTTTATCAGAGTCTTACTTTTTATACTTTTTATATCGGCAACGATCCCCAAGGAAACTGCGGGAAATATCAGTTTTCTCGATATTATTGGCCTGGAACGTCACAAACGTTGGTTTTATCGTCGCAAGAATGCCCGCTTTGTACACTCCACACTTTCCTCCTGGAAACGCGCGAATCGAAGCAATTGCGAGCTAGGTTTGGCTTCTTAAAATTAAGCTTCTTCAGTGGTGAAAGTCTGATTTCATCATCCATGTAAACATCTCTGACACTCTTTTCGATAACACGTCGTCATTCCTTTTTGAAGAAATGATACTTCAGCGAATCGTTTTACTATCCTTTAACTGGTCTGTAAAATTAATCTCAATGAAAAATATTAGGTTGGCCAAATATTATGGTAATGTGAATTTTGTTCAATTAAGCTACATATTTGATTTAAACCAGATTCTCCATCACGAAACTTCTCAAATTTTTGTACTGTTTGTACAGCATTTTTAACTTCGCGAAAATAGAACACAATTTCTCATCATTAGAGTGCGGATTTGTATGCAAAATAAAAATTGTCTGCGCCAACTGCAGGCTATAGAAACTAAATAGCAAGCTCGTTTTCTCTTTAATCAGTTTAATAGATTGAAAATAATATTTAAAAAGAATTAAATTGAATTAATTAAAATAATATTTACCTTTTAAACTTTTTTAAAATATTTTTAATATTTTAAATTACACCTGCACAATTTTTCCATAGATGCATAATATCTGCAATCTACTCATCATTTATTTCCAAATGAAAACACATATCAAAAATCTCATTTGAATAGAATGAACGTCTTCCAAATTACACGTTTAAATCTCTCTCAACTTTTGTTTTAGGAACATCGGAAACGATCTCATACGGATAAATTTCTCGTTACTTTTTGGCCTGTAATTTTATCCGGTGAAATGTGTCTGATTATAGGTCGACTAAATTTACTTCGTTGCACTGCGTTCGATGAACTAAATTAAAAAGGAGAAGTTAACTTTTCTCGACATTTAATTTTATGAATACGAAAAAGAGTTGCTTTCTTGTTACGGATTCTTCGCGTTCAAACACTTCAGCATCGTTTCAACATCTTTCGCATGAATTTGTGTACATACATTTTCGCAATTCCTCATCTCTGATTGCAGATGGGCAACCTGAATGTGGTTCGTTCTCCATTCATTACCTCCCATTAATCGTTTGAATCATTTTCATGCTTCACCGACGGAACAGTTCTCGAAACGAATGCATCTTACTGCACTTCCAAGTATGAATTCATACAGAATGAAAGAACGAATTTTTATCTCTTCCATTTTTAAGCGTATACATGAGCTACAGAATATGGAGGCGAGTCGAGGACGCAAAAAGTACAACATACTAACCGAATATATAAAACTCTTCGGTAATACGAATTATGTGCATTAGATTCGCTGACCATTAGAAATTCTGCTTTTTATTGTCTACAATAACACTTTAATTTTTTAATATCTAATGTTAGAACTTCATAAAAGTTGCAAATGAATTGCTGACGGTGTATACTAATTAAACGTGCTGCGTACAGTTTATTGTGATTTTATTAAAAATGTGTGACATGAATTATGCTGCAATTATCCAGTTAAGCAACTTCGATACATTTTTAGTACGCATATAAGTTACCAAGATCTATAAAACGTGTTCTTTTCGTTATACGCTAACAAGAAGATAAAAAAGCTGAAAGAAGTAATTTTTTTAATTTTTTCTGCAGAAATTTTATTGAACATTGCCTAGTATACTAATAGTCCATCTAACATCTCAACAAAATTTCAATCGTTGGATCCAATTTTAAAAGAATTATTTCATTTGAAAATGTGTTCGACTATACATTCGTTGCTTATTGTATTAGGAATTAGGTCAGGATGAGTTACTTACGCAAAGGTTAAAGAAGCACACCCCTGATAGTTGCGAGTGGAAAACTATTACAACTATTTTTTATATGAGACGTAGACAGTGTGTGTGTGTGTGTGTGTGTGTGTGTGTGTGTGTGTGTGTGTGTGATTTGTAATGTGTTAATAAATTATATATATTCTTGAGAATGTTGGTTGTCCGACTCCGCTTGTGAACGAAGATATCGAAAATTAACTCGGATTAACTTGAAGATTTAGTAATTAAACCGTGCGAAATCCGAGCTGGTCATCTGACCGCGTTTTCTTGATTGCCTCCTCCCTCGCCGCGGTGGGGCTGCTTCAATTAAAAACTGCTCGGATCTCTTTTATTTTACATTTTTATTACCTTCGATATTTCATTCGGTGCGCAATTGAATGAAATCTGCTCGTCGAGGATCGAATATCGACGGCGATCGTAAACCATTCCAAATCGGTCTCGCGATTTCACCAGCGGCACATTTCGGGGGTCGTTGATGTTTTCCACTGTGCTCGGTATCATCGGCAACTTCGACGAATTATGAATTTCATGGAATGATCAACGTCTTCCGAGCAAGAGTAGCTGCGTTCCAGTGTTTATATTTTATCCAATTAAGATGTACTCTCTGTTGTGAGATTTCGAATATTTAGCTGCTGCGTTGTGTCATTGATTTTTTCCGACCCACTGAATTCCGGTCGCAAAAATAATGTAACTAGAGTATCCGGGTTTTGTGAACAGGTCACATTTACTGTGATGTTCTTCAACCTCGTTCATCCTTGAACGCGATAATGTTATTCGTCTATGGTCTCGAGAGGTGTTCCGAACTCTCCATGGTTTGTGAATTTTCGAGGCACATGTAAATCATTAGTGAAAGGAATCACTAATTACGGGATTTAGATGTTTAACGTCCAGAAGCTGGAATGATTTGCAACAATTTTCAAAATTAATTTTTCTATTAATATAGTCAGGATGCTAATAGTTGGAATCTGCGAAATGCTAAAAGATTAACAACGAACATCAAGCATTTCAATTTTGCAATATTTACCTCATTTAAACAAATTACTTTGATTTTATAGAGTTTGTACGATTGTTGTGTTGACACTAAGTATAGATGGCGTGTTTACTGGCATAACTGACACGAGTTTGGCAATTTTATATTTTTAGTCGTCGATTTTTGCATGTTCCTCTCTTAGAGGCGTAAAAACTCGAAAAAGAAAAGATTTTGAATTAATTCTAATTCAGACTGTACCGAAGGTACGTATAAAATGTTAAGCCATTCGGTCTGCGGGAAACGTACCAAACTTGGTCTATTCTTATCAATTTATGCAAGGCTATTGATTACTGTATCCCGAAACATTCTCGTATTTACCGTATCGCTCATATGTAGGAAATAGAAATACATAAATTGCTTTCTATCGATTCACCGAGCGAAGTTTGCTGCCACATCTATTATTACAAACCAAATGTCGTCTGTAATTGAAGTATAATTTACCGAAGCTACCGCTCTGTTTTATTCTAGTATAGATTTTTGTATCGTTTTATTTTCGTTACAAGAAGTTGTGTAACAGGTCACAAATTACCTGCTACATAAAT
The DNA here is from genome assembly GCF_051020955.1 of Megalopta genalis. Lineage (NCBI taxonomy): Eukaryota > Metazoa > Arthropoda > Insecta > Hymenoptera > Halictidae > Megalopta > Megalopta genalis. Next base: position 12,667,602 of record NC_135018.1, on the reverse strand, counting down.
AATGAAAACTTTCAGATAATACTGTCTGTATTTTTGCATAGCAGAGCGATTCAATCGAAGGAAAATTTTTCTAATTCAATTTTTTTTTTCAATTATTTTTGGAGTTCGCGTATGTATTTTTTTGTATGGTTTCAACATCGAATGTGTTTTAAATGGTGCTCGCCTAATGTACTGGCAGAAATAACTGAAAAGATGTTAAAATTAACTGCTTTTCTCTTAGCCGTACCACATATTGTCAATCTTCTTACAGATAAAGAGGTTGGAAACATTTTACACGCTATACAAAATCATATTTTTGTTTTTTGCTATTCATATTTTAAAAAATGGAAGTTCGTTCTCGTTCACATGTATCGAGTTCATAAATAAGTGATCGTTAAAATATTATATAGATTCTATTGTACAATAGATATTATGTAGAATCATTTTCAAACGTACACGTTACAAGTGAATCGAACGTACTACGTACATCTACTTGACGTACCCAACGTTCCATTAATAGTTCAAAGGGGATAATAGCTACAGGAAATCGTGCAACACATTTTTCTGCAACAATCTATTCCAAGAATTGTCTTGAAGGCCACGATATTTTATCGAATGCAGTCATATTTTACGCAATACGTTAACAGAAATCGCAGCTTTCTCTGATTTGAAACGTGCTTCTATTCGACGCTAGACACATAGTAGATAAAATTTTAGAAAAACGAGATTTCAAATTCTGGAATGCACGAAGTTTGAATCTGCTGGTGATCACGACTTTGCAATGCGATGTAACACATCATCCATTTCGCTTAATGAACCATTCGGGTCTGTCGAATTCGCTTCTTCCCTAATTTCGGATTTAACGTTGCTTTAAACTTCATCTAACCGGTGCTAATAGCTGTCAAGGCAGCGGAACCAGGACGAAACTCGGCGCGCAACGAGCCAAAGAATGGTCGTTGCTGTAAAAGTTCTCCGTTTCCGAACTTATTCATGGCTTATTATTGATGGTTCGTTTCGCCTCGAAATACTAGCGATCCGTTTGATTCATTGGATTCCGCTAACGCGGGGTCTTACCCTCGATGAATGATTTATCATTCACCGGAAATCGTTTCAACTCGTTCGTGAAAAACTCTTTCGTGTCCGGGTTTCGATGTTCTCCGAATGAAAATATATTGAATCTTCTCTCCCGGCGATATCGCAACTGCAACTTTATCTACTATGTGTATCATAGTATTGCGATTAATTCTGGCGATGGCTGATGAGGATCGGAAAAGAAATTCAATTTTTTGATAAGAAATTATATCACATACTTGGGCAGATAAGCGTAAGAAACGGATAGTGTTATTATGACGTTCGCAACCAGTCTCGCCAGCGTACATAGTTATATTTATTGTATTTATCGTATAAAATACATCGTATTCTCTTATAAAATAGGCGAAGAGAAGCTATAAGTTCCCTAAATATGATGCTATGTGTTACAATTTTAAATACTTATATCCACAAAATTAATTTGATGTCCTTTACGTGAAATCAAAATCAAAATCATGGTCGTTACACGTGTGTAATGCTCGCCGCGATTGTGTTAAATGTATATTTGAAATTTGCTCACATCGGCGTTTTATAAAAAAAAAAGTAAAGTGAAACATTGTATCGATCTATCAGGAGCAGATAGCACAGTCTCGCAGAGTTCAGCTTGACCGACAGCTCACGGTTCGTGTCGATCTGACTGTTTTGCATCTCGCTAATTTATGACTCTGCCGATCAGAATGATATCAAATAATATGTCGTCGAATTTGTCTGAGAAAAAGAAAAAAAAGAAAAACAAATTAACAGATTATAAATAAAAGAAATATACTGTTCCCTTTAAAAAAAATTAACGTAATCTTAAAATCCCCGCCACCACTATGCCCACAAAAAGCTATTAGAATCGCGTGATCTGCCCCATTAAATTAAACAACTTTTGTAAGAATATTTTTTCACCATCTTGCGTTGTTTTCGAGATATTCTGGATATCCAGATAAAACGAACACCCTGTAGAAATATTAACCCTTAACGATCCAATGCTTGAAATCTATCACATTCTTGTGATCTCATGACGAATCTATTTTAGTGATGAATCGCGCGCGCGCGCGCGGATCAGTTCTTCTATTGGTTTTCCGAGATCTTACTTTTTGTGGAACGTTATCTGGTATTTCATGATATCGAATATATAGCTCGATGGCAATTTATGACATATCTTAAGTTCTGCAGAAATCGTCCGATATTCCTTTCTTTTTCTTTTTTTTTCATTTTACAAAGATCCTGCAGATGGTTCCGTTGATCCGCTTTGATATATCAAATACTTTATTTTGCCCATAGCTGTACTATTATAACACGTCTATCAACAATGCTCAACAGATACTGGAAAATATTGTCTATGTTGCAAGAATTTGTCCTACCTTTATTGGAAATATATTCAAACTCTAATCCTGATGTTCAGCTCGTATACATAAAAGCAAGTTTGTACTTCTCAGAAATGACATATTAACACATATATATTGTATAACGAAATAGCCAAAGAAATACATCAAGTTTCAAACCGAAAATATGGTTGTATCTTTCGTCTCTTTTTTGTTCTACATATTCTTTTCGCAACAACAGTGGCGGTATTTTGACTAATTCGATTATCGTACAAAGAAGTAATAATCGTTCAATTTTTATATCCACTATAGTTTTGAAGATATACAGTACAATGTTAAGCCTATATATAGTACGTATTTTCATTGGACATACTGTCATACAGATATGTGAACTGAATTCCTGATAACAAATGTCCTTCGTAATTGCCTTCAAACGAGGGACTGGCTTCAATGTTTCGATTTTATAAACAAAGCAGATCGGATTATCTCTGATGCACCGAAGCGTCGTCGAGGGCAGTGACATGGCCACTTATGTACGAGGACAACGAACACCTATTATCTGAATATCGACCTCTCTTATCGAAACAAATAAGAGCTGGAGGTGGGAAGTTTAGTGCACCACTATTATCCGGACGGCCTTATTAACACGTTCCGTGCCACGTGTACCATCGATGGTACACGCTTGCATGTTTACTTAGTGAACTGAACAAATTGTTTGCAAGAAATTTAGAACCGAAGAATCAATTTCCACCGCAAGAATGGGCGTTGATAAGTTTTTGTTACGTTGTTATGTGTACGAGAATTAATAATTGCACGTAATACATCAAGTTTTAGTAAAATATCAAAGTGTGAAGATTCGAGTAAAAAAATCTCGGCACGGAACGTGTTAAATACATTGTGCTTAACCCTTAGCGGACGACGACTTTTTCGGCAGAGTCAGATAGCAGGACGAGGTGATTTTTGCAAATATGTCGAGTGTCTTATATGGTACAATAAAGTGATCTTACATATAAATTATCTTACAAAACGTTATATTTCGTTAGTTTATCTATATTCACACTTTTATGAATATAATTTTACAAAAATTATGATTTGTAGTTTCGTTTGGCAGTGATAGTTTATAAAACATTGACCGAGATGCAGTCTTGGTTTATCTGGACATGTATCATAGAAATAGGTCGTCTCATGTCTTCCCTCTGGTTTGTTTCGACTGGAACAAACTTTGCAATCTTTCTTTGTGCCAGTAACAATTACATGCAGTTTTCCGTTTAGACGAATTTCGTCAGAGTTGGCCGTCGAACTTGAAGATCTATCTTGTGGTTGACGAAAATCTCCTCGCAATTTGTTGATCAAAATTTTGCGAAAGTTCAAATGTGTAACTGGCTGTTCGTTTCTCTGCCTTTTTGCATGTCTGTAGAGAATGTACGAATTGATTAAACAAATTTCCAGTCCACGGAAAAATAATTTGCGCCACCACTTCAGGGACTTTCTCATAAAACAGTGCGTTGAATAATGTTAGAGATAATAAAATGTAACATAAACACCGACTGTCGCCTCTCACTCGCCATTCGTCCTGCCGCGCGAAACGCCGTGGCGACTCTCGTCCGCAAAGGGTTAACACGTTCCGTGCCACGTGTACCATCGATGGTACACGCTTGCATGTTTACTTAGTGAACTGAACAAATTGTTTACAAGAAATTTAGAACCGAAGAATCAATTTCCACCGCAAGAATGGGCGTTGATAAGTTTTTGTTACGTTGTTATGTGTACGAGAATTAATATATATAATTGCACGTTCAAGTTTTAGTAAAATATCAAAGTGTGAAGATTCGAGTAAAAAAAGCTCGGCACGGAACGTGTTAATGGATAATCATATTGAAAGATTTCGTATATGTTCTTCAGAAGTAATGCGTGTATAGCTCATCATTACCTACCAGTAAAAAATGTTTAACACTTTAACTACCGCGTCACCCGCATTAGATTTTGCTCAGATTTGAAAATTAATTTTTACGCTAATCTATTATATCGTCCTCATTTCATTTGGATCCGCGGAAGGTAACAATGTTTTAAAAGTAATTCATGCAATACAACTTAAAATTTCAATTTTAGTTCGATTGTATAAAATTGTTCCGTTCCTCAACAGAATTTTCGTTCTGCGTCCGTCGACTTTCTCCGGGGCGAGTTACCTTTTCCTTCAATTTCTAAAAGACAATTTGATTTACGGAGAATTTCCTTCGGCTCACCGGGACAAATCATAGTCCTTCAACGTACGGCTTACAATGGATAAAAAGTTCGTTAGGTTTTCAATTTCGTAGAGCCCATAACCTTCTTGGTCGCAGTTTTCTAAATTTATAATTTTTTTCGAGCCGTCTTCTTTCCGGCAATAAAAAGTAATTTTTGTACTTTCGAGTACTTCAACCGTGCGGGATTTCTCGCTACCTGCGTGCTACGTCACTTTTCTACTTCCCTTTCCATCGCGTTACCAGTCAACCAGTCTTTAGTTTTCTCTGTCTTCGAAAAGTATAAAAACTCGAAACCAATTCAACTCGTTCCCATAATCCTCTCGGTAAATTCGCAGTCTGTCAAGTCCTCAATCGCTCGGTCTCGTTCAAACCAGTCGCGCTGTTCGCTTCAATCCAGTTCTGAATCAGTCTGCAATCAGTCTGCTTCAGTCAACTTCCGTCAACCTTGGACCATCGAATCGAGTCTAGTTTACAGTGCTTCAAATTCAATCTTTAAGGTTATAAGACTCGCCAAAACAGCTGTTTCTTTTTAATTCGACGAACAACGATACTAATCAATTCCGACGCTTAGCGTAATCGGCCTTACAACCAGAGAGATTTGTATAATCACGGAATTTTGGTATCGGGTGTACACGCGTGTCACCCTACAAAAATACTTTAATTTAATGAGATTTTTGACCTTGTTGGCGTGACAGTCAAAGCGTTAACAATATTTCTAAACTGACGAAATATAACCACGTTTGAAAATTAAGTGAAGCCATTAAACATTTTAAAGCGGCACGGGTTCTCGTTGTCCGATTGCTTCCAAATTCTGCACGCATCATTTTCTCACCAAGTTTGGGGGGGGGGGGTAAGACTAGCAAAAATGAAATGTCGATCAGCTTACCATAAAAAAATTGAGAACAAATTACAATTGCATATAATAATGCAAATTACAATTAATAATATTCATTATTTCGCATATATTTTACATATGTTCTTGCATATTTATTTCGCATGAAAATCCATTGTCTACTTATAACAGTTATGGAACTTCCTCGGTTCTCCATAACAATCTCAAGAACCGAAACCGATAAATCTAACAACTAGACTGCGAATTTCACGCATTTATGGAAAAATATTGGTAAGTGAATTACACAGCCGTGAAGACGTTAGAAAAGTTTAAGAATGTATCACACCATTTTCCATTTGTTAAAACTATCGAAAGAAGAAACACAGTTTCATCTAACTCCTCTTTTGGACAATCGAAGCACAACATTTCGATTTTGCGTAAAGCTCTGCAATTTACCGATCATGAAACTTGTCGATTCTCCAATGACTCTTTCAAAAACCCGAAACCGACATCACGACTGTTTTCAATCCCTGGCGCTGAAAGAAACGATTGTTCCGGTTTCGATGAAAACTAGGCCGGGCCGGAGGTGTAGATTGATAAGCCACGCGGCGTTATCGATCTGGCGGGTACCTTCTCGGTCAGATTAACAGTTTTACCGCGACGTCGTTGTTTGCGTAGTAATCGTGCGGCATCACGTGCACGGAATTGCTCGATCGCGGACGAAGTTTCGGCTTGCGGCCCGAGTTCCGGGGCAGCCCGGCCTCGGAAGCTGCGGCGAAATAGCTGAAGTTGCTTCGATTAATTCTGGTTGCCCCGCGCGGCAAGTTGATGGAGCGCCCCCGGCATCAGTATCTGCGTATTAAATGCTCATAAAACCGGAGCACCTGCTAACTAAATTTCCAGTCGCGAGCGTCCGGGAGTTTAGCAGTTTCGCTCCGTGTAATGGGCGCATTAAACCCAGCAAAACTGGAACGCCCGACTTTTTTACGTTTCTTTCGGAACGCTCGCTTCAACTTCTTGATCGCCGTATTAAAGACCCGCCAATTTCCAGAGGAACGTTAAGAGTTAGAAGGTCGTTACGGTATGGCGTCCTCGCTTTATGTTGCGCAGCGTAACGTTCGGAGGATGGTTAGTGACTCGGGATACGACATTGAATTTGGTTTATTCGAGCACCGTGAGTAGACAGCATACTATACAAATAAAATGATTTTTGTTCCCTTGATATATACGAATTAAATGGAATTCGATGGGACTAGACAACCTGTTCGATTTTTAACCTTTTAGGTACGGCTGAATTCTGCGCGAGACTATTTCTCTGGATGCCAGAGTCTGATATGTACTGTACAGAGTCTGATACTGTATATTCTGTCTGTATATACAGGGTGTCCCAAAAATGTATTGCAATCCGAAAGTGGCGGGTTCCTCGGGCCATTTGAAGCAACTTTTTCCTTTACAAAAATTTTCTCCGAGGCACTGTTAACGAGTTATTAACGAAAAACAGTGACCAATGAGAGGCGAGATCAGCTGGCGCGAAGTGGCCGAGTCAACGGCGCCAGCGGTCGAGCGGTCGAATCCCAGCTCAGCTGGTGTAAGTCGGCCGAGCCAATGGCGGCAGCGGTCGAGGCGGTCGAATCCCAGCTCAGCTGGCGCGAGGCGGCCGAGCCAACGGTGCCAGCGGTCGAGGCGGTCGAATCCCAGCTCAGCTGGCGCGAGGCGGCCGAGCCAATGAGCGGAACTTGACTTCGCGCGCTGGTTGGCTGGGCCGCCTCGCGTCAGCCGTAATCGATTCTTATTGGTCACCGTTTTTCGTTAATAACTCGTTAACGGTGCCTCAGAGAAAGTTTTTGTAAAGGAAGAAGTTGCTTCAAATGATCCGAGGAACCCGCCATTTCCGGATTGCGAGACATTTTTCGGATACCCTGTAGACTGTTGTAAATCGATGTGAAGACAAAAGAAGTGTGAAACAATGCATATGAAGACGATTATTTGGTTCAAACGATAAGCGAGTAAGTTACTAGAGCAAGCCACTATAGTGGCGCGTCGTCCAGAGAGATGACATCCGCGAAAGCCACTATAGTGGCGCGTCGTGCCTAAAAGGTTAAGTTACGATTTGTGTAAGATTAAAGAAGAATGTCTATACAAATTCGGTATACATAGAAACATATTTGCTGATAAATAATTGGAAACATGGGTTTATCACAAATAATTAGTGACATTTATTAACGACGATTAATTTAACAAATAGAGGATTGTTACATGTACATATGTTCGATATTACTTTTTATTAGTTTCTGAATTCTTATTGAACGTCGTTTAACAAAATTATAAATTATTCTTCTACGCATAAACAAAATTTCATATCAGTGTGCATAAATAGATGATATATCAACAACATCTTTTATACGTGAAGTTAATGTAATGTTTTTGGCGTCAATGTAGCTTGACAATAACGATGTTACGAGCCGAGGGCCAGGCAGGTTGGGTGGCCGGAGGTTGCATGTGCAATTGGAATTTTTGATAGGGGTGCGTAGACCAGCCGATGTTTATTCCGACACGGGTGGCAACCTTTAAGGTTAGGATAAGGTGCGTAGACCAGCCGATGTTTATTCCGACACGGGTGGCTACCTTTAAGGTTAGGATAAGGTGTTTGGAGAAATTGGTATTAGGCTGCCTCGTAACTTTGTTAGAAAAGAAATAAAGATATACCTCGATTTGTAACCAAAGAAAACTGGTAAAAGCTAATTTATTACGCGTTTGGGGGTTTTACAAATGTATGTAAGTGTCCGCGGACTCTCTGACTTGATATCTAATTACCTATTAGATTGTTCGAAGGAGAATTGAAACTCGATCTCATTAGCGTTTCCACGTCGACAAATGACTCGAAACTAGCCCGATTCCCGGTTGCGTTTGGGCCCTTTATATAGTCAGATTTTCTCTGGAAACATGGTAGAGGGGGTGTTCCTATGTGGTCCGATTCCAGAAACGTTCGTCGTCGTACCCCTTTGGAGGTACTCGACTCGCGATATACAAATGAACTCCCGGCCGGCTGGCGCCAGCCTGACGTATGCCTTCAGGAAGGAATATAAAAAATTCGTGGGAAGATTCTCCGTACGTTACAACGAATTAGTTCAATATGTATTTAAAATTGAGAATATTTTGAAACGCGTCGAAACGGTAGCATAGTAACTTTTTATAGTAAGCCTAAACTAGAAGTATGTACGAAATGATATTATTTCAATATTTTTTGCTAAATTTTTGCGTATCATGAGATGTTCTAAAATGAACGTACGCATCTATTGTCTTGTAATTGCCCAGAAATTAGGTTAACACCATTGAGTTTGAAACAAAGAAGCAGTGGCACGCATTAGTCATTGGAGGTACCAGTCACAGCTATCTAAAGATATACATGCGCGTGCAGTCACCGCGTGCCGGCGTATCACAGGAACAAAGTACATCGAATCTGTTATAATAATTTGCTTTGATCGTATAACTTTCTGTGCGTCTCTTTTTCGTTCGTTTCGCTGCTCATGCCAGGTTCTGTCGCTTCTCAAACGACTCCAACTTGCTGTTGACTTTTAGGTAAATGAAAATGTTCCGTCAGAGCCAGGATTTGTCGTTTTTAGTCGCTCGTTTCGCATTTTTACGGCAGACTGCGATTTGCATAGCATGAAATGAAAATGCTTCGAGGTCACGCTTACATTTCAGAGCGCGCGTAACTTTATTCCAAATTCCGTGCGAACAGTTTGAAAAACAATGAATCCCTCGATAACGCGGCAGAGTGAAACGTTCTTCCACCTCTGCGAAGTGATTTTTCCATCGCCAACGGCTGCTTTGCCGTTCCATAAGACCATCTTGCGAGCCGTTGTCCTAAGAATGCCCTCCATCGGTCCAAAAGAAACGAAAACATTGGTTTTCGAAAGCCGATATCTAGCCATCGACGAAGACCGCGTGTCGTATAGAGGACGAGCGAGGAATAGATCGCGCGTATCATTCGGGAAACCTAGAGGGGGCACGAAGATCATCCAGCATCCGTAAAATTCGTGGCTATTTTGCGTTGCATTCGGCGCAGGCCACTCAGCAACTGTTTCTCTATTCATGCTCTCTGTTGTCTTTCAGATAACGAAAGCCACTGGCAGCGTGGCGGGCCGCATTGGAACCGGAACACGCGTAGCTGGCTGATCCGGCGGTCGCAGGTGGCACACATCGAGAAACGCACCCATCCTTAACGAGACAAGGCAGCAGGTAGCAACGAGGCTGAAGAGGATCGATTGGAAAGGATCTCGGTAGACCGACTGACCTTGAAAATGACGCGAATGCTGCTGCAAGAGCCCGGCTGGAAGATCGAGCGGAAAGGCTCCGCGTTGCTGATGCGACGGGACAGTTCCCACCCGAAGACGACTCGCGTCTGTTTCCGCTGTGACGTGGAGGTCCGCGAGTTCGAGCGTGACGAGGATTACATGGTCGAAACGGAACCGGAGGCAGCTGCCAGTCCGCTAGCGATGTGCGCCAGTTGCTTGGCAGCTCTCTGCGTCACCGTGATCTTGCCCTGGCTGTTGATCGGCAGCTAGAGAACGGTTAAGGACGTCGCAGACTTGGGGGAACGTTAGGGTGTTGGTCCGAAAAGTCGTCGAAACGCGAGAAACGTTGGACGCATTGTCTGCTGAACGCTCGAAGATTGGATGGATTCGATGGAACCAATCGAAGGTAGACCAAGGATCCACGTCGAAGATCCAAGCAGCTTCGGGGCGGTGAATGGATACAGTTCCTAAAATTGTAATTTAATCGACGCAACGATCGAGCGATCGACCTGGTTTTCTCGAGCGAATCCATTGGGATCTCGGTATGGAACAAGGAGGATTCGGTCTTTGTATCGGGAAGAGTTACGGCCTGCTTTATATTTACTTGCTGACTCGCACCCGTCCCTGATTCGATTGCAGGAGATAGATGATTTCGGTAGAGAGCGGCGGACCGGCTCGCGATCTAGGTAGATTTTCTGGAGAGATTCGCGTTGGACTTTCCGCATAGATAGATGGAACGAGAGAAACATCAAAGAAACGCCGGCACATCTATTCGCGCATGTATTAAACCTTCTTACTCGATTGATGGTATCGACCTTGTGCCAAACGAGAGTGCGATACTCGTGATACTCGCGAATACTTTTCAACTTGCAGACTGCTTACTTTGCACGCGTCGTTCCATTGCGAACGTTTCCCCGGCTATCTTGCAGCAAATGCTCCTGCACGCGTGCATCGATTGTCTCGATACTCAGCGATACGGATGGAAACTGGGAAATCGTTTTTCCGACAAGCTTCATTCCGCTGATCCGGTTTCGAAAACGTCGTTTGTCCCCGTTCTTCGGAAGCGTCTGAGAATGTGATACGATCAGGATTTTCCAAGCTTTTCGGTAGATTTTCGAAAATTCAGGACAACTTCTCTTCTGGCAGAAAATTCAGAAACTGTCTGAACAAAAGCTGGCTTGACGTTTTTAACATTCTCGTACGAATCATGGACTGTGAAAGAGTATAAAAACAAGTCGTTTGTGTTGTACATTTAGTACTTTGTATAATGCTGAAAATTATAGGACATCGTAATGTTTGTTAATTTAATTTTTTATTTGCGCTATTTTTTGAAATTCCGTGCCATGCGTGGCTACTGATGTAGAGCAGTTTCCGATGAAATTGCAACCTACGACCCACGTTGCATCCGTTTTATGCAAGAATTGATTCATGCACAACTTTCGTGTAACTTCGATTGCACTTTCTTTTGCACAATTTAAAAGTTCATTTGTTCAATGTGTGCAACACTGTTACACGTATTCAGAAATTCGACAAGATTTAGCTATTATATTATTTAGGCTTTCAGTGGAACAACTGGGTTTTTGTGATTAATTGATCAATGCTGGCAGGCAATTTATACTTAAGAGATGAACACAGATTATCTTTTACTTTTGAGAAAACTAAACGATTATCACTGGAATACGATCTATTAGTACTTATAAAGATTGTGCTATTTAATTTTTGCATAAAAATTTGTTTGTTCCTTCAAATGTTTATGAGCCATGTATGTTTGCGAGTTCGTGTATATATATATGCACGAACCACTCGAGTTTTTTTGTTTGTATCTTGTACAGATGTAAAATGTAATCCACGATTTCGTTTAGCCGTTTGCATTCGATCGATTAGGTGTTTTCGCAGCACGAAGCGCAGGCGAGTGCAAGTTGAAAAGTTCTCGACGCGAAGTCAGCAAATGGAAAAGTTTCTCTGTTTGGAAGTCCGTGGAGGGACGCAGCGAATCAGGAAATCGGGGGAAGTTTCGAATTTAGGGACTACCCGAGGTTGCGCTGGTCTCCGAGGAACGGGGATGAAGAATTTGGTAAATACATTTTTCAAGAGAAAAGATCGTTCGCCAAGATGCCATGTAATAATCTCTCGCATGATCCATTAGAATATGTAATGCGCGTTGGAAATTATAATTGTACGTATGTTCTCACGAGCGGATTACGATTTGATGGATAAATCGATTTTACAGAATTTTTCGAGGACCATCGGTATAATTTTTCGCGAAGTGTTTTCGATAGATCAGCGCGCGGAGTTTGTATTTCTCCGAGAGAGAGAGAGCCCGAATTACGGCAGAATTGTTTGCGAGCATGTGAACGAAGTTGTATCCGGAAAATGTAGAGATTCGAACGTCTGAGTTAACGCGCAGGCCTCTATCCTGATCAATCTATGTAAAGTACTATTTGTTTATGTTTCTAATAAAACCCCGAACAAGTTACGAAACTGTTGTGCCTGTATTTCACATTAATTCCTCCGATCCTGTAATGTATATGTTGAGAAAATTGTGTAATATTTATTTTTTCTAATGTTTGTATTACAGATCATTCGATTGATCTTGACTTTAATACCGCGATGACAAAAGTATATAGACCCAATGAAAAAACATTGATAATATTCTGAGAGTTGTCATTTTTAATTGTATCGTTTAGTTGATCAAACTATCAAGAAACGTATGCTACTCTTATAATATTAGATATATGATTTTTTATTGTTATTGCAAAGATTTGAACATTTGGTTTAAGTATCACTCGCATGTTAAGTTACAAATTAGAGGCTGTAGCAAGTACCTCAGAATTTGTTCAGGCTGCTTTAAAGTTTAAGAAACTAAAATAGCGTTTAATATCTAAATAAATAAAAATACTAAATAAATAATAAATTACTTGCGCTAGTACGAACAGCGTGAAGCCAAAGTTTCATCGCGTTAGAGTACGTTTATGTAGGAGCTCTTTTTTTTTGGTGTGTTTATTTAAAATGCCACTAGTTTCACAGATTATTTACGACCATTCTGTGCTTGAAAATCCTAACTAACGATAAAAGCGTACATATTTCTCGATTCATTACATTGCAGAACTGAAATATAACAACAATTCTTCTCCAGAATCACTCATATTTGAGAAACCTCAAAACATTGGAATGAAACTATTAACACGTTCCGTGCCACGTGTACCATCGATGATACACGCTTGCATGTTTACTTAGTGAACTGAACAAATTGTTTACAAGAAATTTAGAACCGAAGAATCAATTTCCACCGCAAGAATGGGCGTTGATAAGTTTTTGTTACGTTGTTATGTGTACGAGAATTAATAATTGCACGTAATACATCAAGTTTTAGTAAAATATCAAAGTGTGAAGATTCGAGTAAAAAAGCTCGGCACGGAACGTGTTAACGAAGCTCGTTTATAAATAAGAAAAGAAATGTTTCGCAGCTTTCGTAGCTCTGATCGATGCTATTATAGCTCTTATCGTGTCTCCGACGTAAACGTACCCTTACTGATCGTACATATGTAAGTGAAGGGCGTTACTGACGGTTCGGCGCTCGCTGTCGATCGATCGGTTCGCCAAAAATGTTCGTGCGCGTATTCCGAACTTTGCACGGAGATCCTTCTTTCGAGTTAAATAACGCGGACAATGGCTGCGCTCTGTGCGAGGTACCATGACAACACGCTTTTGTTCGCCGACTGCAAAGGCAAACAGACACGGTTTGTCGCGGCACGGTGCAACGAAAAAGCGGGTAGCACCGTGCCAGAAATTCCAGCCGGCATTTCCGTAATGAAGGGCGCGACGAACGAAATGACCAAGGCGGATGGGGAAAAAACGAGACACGGGAGCGCCGCTATAGTCCACGATGAAACGCGCGAATTTAATTTCTCGGTTACCGTGGACGCATAAATATGCATCACCCTGCACCCTACTTTCCTCCCGCTCTGATCCGCTCTCCCCTGATTTATTCCTGATTACACAGGAACGGATTTTGCTGACCGTTCCCAGTCAGCGGTTTCCTGGAAATAGCGGAAGAACGAAAGGTATTTTCAGATTGTACGAACGGTCGTGCTCCAATATTAAGCAGCGTCACCACATGTTCATCGGAACGCCTTTTTGGTGTAGCTGTTTTGCGCTGTCCTCTTTCGTTGCATTCGATTCGGTGAACACTGGGCAGGGCTTGAGTAAGGTTTCCGAATATAGAGTACCATTTCGGTTTTTTCGACTAGACGCTCTTATAGTAAAAAATCTCGGAGTAGCCACATTTTTGCAAATGTAACAGATTCTGAGTTCGTCGTTTCGACACCTATGAGTACACTGCGGATCTTATGCATTTACGGCAAGAATGACTAGATACGATTTGAAACGGTGAAAAGATGGAAAGAAAGTAAAAAAATGTTGATGCATAAATTTGAAGTTATTGAAATATTAAAGGAAGAGAAGAATGTGCTCTTATTTTGCGTAAAGTCCGCAGTCTATCTCTAAGACATCGCTTCTTAAATTCTAACATATGTACAATTTGTAATATTGAATATACGGTAAGAAGATATAAATGGTATCAAATACTCGATCAAAAAATAAAAGATATGAAACGTACGTTTCTCAACATGGATTCGATCAAAATGAAAAGGTAATTCAACGTCACTAATGTCTATCAGATTGATGAATTACATTGCATACAAAAAATACAAGGAAGCATAACAGCGTACATAATCCTCTAAATGACGTTTTTCTGAACTAAAAAGTAGCTAATACTGTAACTAACATGTTCTATAAATCTGCACAGTCATCATCATAAAAAAAAAAAACCAGTTTCACATGTTTCGATGTAACGCGAACATCGAGATAAACAGAACTGTTTTGCGATACGCATTTATGGTGTCGAACGAGTAAATTTCGCGAAGAGGTCGGAGGCGATCTCGTTTCAATTTGCGTAATGCCGTCTCGGCTGTATTCTCGCGTGACAACGCCGGCAGGACAGCTAAATATTATTTAACACAGTTATTTTCATATCGAAGCGAATCGCGCGTTCGGTTGGCGGAGGCTGCGAATAATCTGGTTCGAGGTGAACCGGAAACTTGAACACACGCGAAAGAATACGATAGCTGTGATCAATCTCTGCGCGATGCTGTGTCTCGATATTTAAGTCCACTTTTCCAATGGATCTCGATGATCGCGATCCCGATGCATCGCTAAATTGCAGCAACCATGTAATTTGAAAAATTGCGATACAGTTGAAACATCAATTTTGCAAAACGTCAACACATCTCGATTACATTGAAAAATAATTCTCTTATTTTGAGTACTGAATTTCTGGAACTCGATTAATGTAAACCGGATGAAAAGTCTGTCATTTTGATTACATGTTATAAATGGTTTTTATGTGTAAAGAAGTTGCAAAATTGTTAATACGTGGATTCAGAAACAGGCAAATAGGCGTTTCGGTCTGCATGAAAAAGAGTTCCTCTGATTTTTCGATGTCGTGTCGCACGATACGAAGCACGTATAACGATAATGAAGGTTAATTAGACGGGTTGACGCATCGAGCGTGAAATTATTACCAGCAAGCTATCCGTGGTCTTCGTGAGGAATATATTTAGCCACGGGGGTTGATTGCTATAAATTGGCTTCAATTTCCTTCAATTTGCAAGGGACTAAAAAATTCATGTACCGTGGGCGGCATCTGTCGACTGGTCGGGCTTGGATAAAGTAAATTCCTTTTTACCAACCGGACCAGTGAAACCGTTGCTTGCTGATTCACGAATCTGTAATACATTGACAGATGGCGTGGCACTTTTCTATGCCAGGTTGCGCCATCTAATTACTCTGTTCACGAGTTATAAGATTACAAGTTTTTAAGTGTATGCTACTGCTTCCTTCCACTAATTTAATCACAAAATTAATAGATAATTAGGTAATTTTGTGACTCGCGTCACCTTGCGATAAGTTCTCCAATTTTATCGCACACCCCTGCGACTATGATTTATTTTCTTCCCAACTTGTTGCTTCATCGAAAATACAATATACTTTGTAACTATCGTCCGCTACGACGACCATGGAAATGGTTGTCGTCTTTAAATGTACAACGATACGTGAAATATCGCTTATCGAACGTTTCTGTTACAGCTACCGGACTTGAATAATCTCGACGAAAAGGTGAGTACCACCACGATAATCATCCCTAAAACAATCGCATGATCTCCATGGGTAAGTGAAATACTCGCAATTCTTTCCATATATGCCGTCCATAACGTTCCGCCGTCCATAAACATACAAACGCCGCGGTAAGAATGTTGACATACATATTTAAAAATGGAATAACCATTTCAAAATTGGACGGAAGGACTTGAATTTTTAGGGGATGTTAGATTGATTAGTTCATTAGACAATGAGTACACAAATTTTATGAAAATGTCAACTGGTTGAAATAATAAAAATAATTAAGAAATGCGTTTTATCGATCTCAGTTATTTGGATAAAATAGTTGAGAAAGCATCATGTGTTTTAATGTTTTTAATACTTCCAACCAATTCCAGTTTTGGCCAAATTCGTTTACTCAGTATCTGGTAAATTATTCAATGTAACATTTTTAAAAAATTCAAGCTATATGGTCCAGTTTTTAAAAAGTTAAATTGCAATTTGAGAACAAGAAAAAGAATAAAGTAGGACTTAATCTGACATTATTATTGTCCTATAATTTGTTCAGTGGTGAACAAAAATAGCGATAAGTAAATACACCTTTACAGATAGTAGCGATCAAGGTCTGACGTTGTGTAAAAAGGTTCTTCCACATAGACCCGAATATTGACCACTGATGTCGTTTCATTATACATCCGTTACTGCTCGATGTTATTACTTCTATTGTCAGTCTATTAATTATTTCAGAAAAATGGTCGCGAATTTTTCGGTCACATTATACATTGTTTTCAAGCATTGTTCCACTTCGAACATTTTTTGACTATGGTCGACTCGGAGACGGTCGTTAAGCATGCAGACAGAAAATTTCACGGCAGTTTAGAAATTCTAAGCAGAATCTGAGAAGGTACGTGCCTCGAATCACAAATGAGGAGTTCGTTTACGGTACCGTGGGCAGATTAAGCATCTCTTAGGAGGGAGGTTATGTAATCCTGGTGAAAAAAAAGGTGCAGGCGAAACCAATAAGAACATTGTTGATGTGAGTAAACAGTTTCAAAATGTACATATCCCGCACCTGGCGTCGGGCGCGCGCATGTCTTCGAATTTGTTTCTTGGATTATAGTAGCCATACTGAATGTATACTATGAACATTGAATTTATATCGTGAACATTGAAATTTCAGAACAAAAAAATTTGATAATGGATTCATAATACAGGGTGAATCATCTATAGTGATACAATGTATGTATGAAAGAAACGAAGTCGAACTTATCTTGTTCTACTTTGAAATATTGTTAATGCTACTATTAATAATACTACTATTTATATATAATATTACTATAATGGATTAACAATACAGGGTGAATCATCTATAGCGATACAATTATGTAAAGTATTCGTTATGAAAGAAACGAAGTCGAACTTACCTTGTTCTACTTTGAAATATTGTTAATGCTACTATTAATAATATTACTATTTATATATAATACTACTATAATGGATTAACAATACAGGGTGAATCATCTATAGCGATACAATTATGTAAAGTATTCGTTATGAAAGAAACGAAGTCGAACTTACCTTGCTCTACCTTGAAATATTGTTAATGCTACTATTAATAATACTACTATTTATATATAATACTACTATAATGGATTAACAATACAGGGTGAATCATCTATAGCGATACAATTATGTAAAGTATTCGTTATGAAAGAAACGAAGTCGAACTTACCTTGTTCTACTTTGAAATATTGTTAATGCTACTATTAATAATATTACTATTTATATATAATACTACTATAATGGATTAACAATACAGGGTGAATCATCTATAGCGATACAATTATGTAAAGTATTCGTTATGAAAGAAACGAAGTCGAACTTACCTTGCTCTACCTTGAAATATTGTTAATGCTACTATTAATAATACTACTATTTATATATAATACTACTATAATGGATTAACAATACAGGGTGAATCATCTATAGCGATACAATTATGTAAAGTATTCGTTATGAAAGAAACGAAGTCGAACTTACCTTATTCTACCTTGAAATATTGTTAATACTACTAGCAAAATAAGGTTTACGATATTACAAGATGTAAAACATGGTAAGTTCGACTTGAGAAAAAGCTTCTCTTTTCAAATGGAAGCATATGTTTTTACTCGCACAATTGTGTAGTTTATATCAAACCGATCAAAACTCGTCTCTGTTAAATGCCCATAAGGTTTCGTTCATCGTATTCGATATTCGATATTCTTTGGAATCGACTATTAAAACGCGTAATTATTACTGAAGCGGACGCATCCGTTTGAATGATAACACTGTCCGACAAAATCAAACTTTTTTTCTGGGTTCCTATAGCCATTATGAAATTCTTGTAGAGCTTCACTCCCTACTCGAAATGTATATCGTTCCGACACTTTTACCGGGCCGTTTTTTCTTCAGAAATGTCTACAGAATCCGATCCTGGGTAGAGTTTTCGTGGTGAACAAAAAAACTTTTCGTAAAAATACAAAAATATTGCGCAGAAACTGCGCACGTCGACACTTTTTTAAACTTTGACATTAATTTATTGTTATTTAGGACCAAAAACAATTAATAAATTGCATGCCACTATATTCGGAAAACTTTCCTCTATCTTTTGAGATTGATTAGAACTTTCTAGCGTTTGTACTTTTCATGCAATACCTCATTTTTGTCGAAAATTTTGGGTTTTTACAAAAGTTCGTTTATTTAAAAAACTGAGGGTGTGATGGAGCAATTCGGTTTTCGGATTCTTGTTCAGGGATTGAAGCTCTACAAGAATTTCATAGTGGCTATAGGAACCCAAAAATCGTGTCGGACAGTGTAATCTTTACCACGATATAGCTGTTCTTCTTCATGAAAATGTTAGAGGTGCCATAGTAAGCACATGTCCCGTATACTTACCTATACTCGCCTTGCTCTTGTTAGCATGAGTGTAAAATACTCTTCGTGGCTACCTGAGATCGTCAATGCCGCAGCATCACTTTCATCTCGTCAAATAATCTAAAATCTAGAATCCTCATCTGAGAACCTGCGGATACAAATACGTATCTCACTTTACGGCCGATAAACTTGTCCAACTGTTCGAAACGTTATAAATACCGGTTCTTGCGAAAGGCATTGAAAACTTCCATTTTTTTCGTTATAAACAGCAGTTAAAGCTGTATGCACACCTGCCCCGCCTCCGGCTCGTTTATCAACTTTACCGGCCACAGCTGTCCGTTCTATAATTTATTGTAGCCGCTCGTTAATGCCGTATAAATTACGTTTATTTTCGCGTCGTCTCGAAATCAACAAGCGCGCGCAGCAGAAGTGGCTTTCCCGGGCTGGATCCTTTGTAACACGCGATCATCGCAGAGTTCACGATCCTACGCGAATCGTCTGCTCGGCCTGAGTTCTGTCAAAACGTTTTCGCAGAATTACGTAACTCACGATCTTCGTGGCGCTTCGTAATAATTGGTCGATTGTTCGAGAAACTAGACGACGGATCGAGCACGTAGGTGGGCCTGATCGCGGAAACAGATCGTTAAGATAATCGATTCGCGAAATTACGCGCGATCCTTTGGTCCGTTGGTGACGCGTGAGAAAAAAATGTGGTTTATTGTTCTGGCGATCGTTATCGTTGTCCCACACTTAGTTTGTTGATGATCTCATTAGCAATCGTAACGACGAGATCGGTGCTTTGGTCTAACTAAGGTCGAGTCTCCATCAATGAGCCGAGTCGAGAGTTATTGGTCGTCAGAAAGAAAATTCGGTCCAATGGGATCGGATCCAAAGAATGTGAGCTTATTACGCGCGATGATTTGGATATATTTTATTCGGAATCTGAACAGCTACAGTCATACATTTTCATCGCAGTTTCGGTGTTCTAGGAAACAAGGAGAACGTTTAAGTGACATATATTACATAAGATTTTTTTTAATAGCGACCTATGTGCTGAGGTTTTAGAGCATCGTATATACTACTGTAATCAAAAAGTAAGGTGAAATTGTCATTTAAAACTTCCGGGCATTAGGAAGGCAGGTAATTTTTTTTCCTAGGTTGGTAGGACTGTCTGTAACATTTGCCAAGTGTCTGTTTGTCAAAAGGTTTAATTATCTCCGAGTTACACGTGTTTTTGTAAACAACCAAAAGTGAATTTTTCGATTTTTACAATGGGTGATTTTGTTGAGCAAAGAACTTGCATCAAATTTTGTTTGCGGAACGAATATTCTTGTGCGGACACGTTGAAAATGTTACGGAAGGCCTTTGGTGATCAAACTATGGCACAAAAAAACGTTTATAAGTGGTACAACAAGTTCAAAGCGGGCCGAGAACGCGTTGAAGACGAACCGCGCTCTGGACGACCATCAACGTCTACCGACGAGGGCCACGTCCAAAAAAATCGAAGATTTGGTGCTTGAAAATCGTCGACTGACAATGAGAGACCTCGCTGATAGTGTTGGAATATCATTTGGCTCAGTCCAAACCATTTTGAAGGATGATTTGTGTCTCAAACGCGTCAAGTCTCGATTGGTGCCATGTCATACTGCATTGGTTCTTCGCGACTTTTTTGCCAAAAACTCGACTCATATCGTTCCGCAACCACCGTATTCGCCTGATTTGGCTCCGTGCGACTTCTGGTTATTCAGCAAACTCAAAAAGCCAATGCGGGGACGCCGTTTTGACACGATTGAGGAGATAAAAACCGAATCGAAGAAGGTCTTGAAGGCTATACCGGAAAAAGACTATTCCGACTGTTTCGAGGACTGGAAAAAGCGTCGGAAACAGTGCGTTTTATCGGACGGGGATTACTTTGAAGGGAATGAAATTGATTTGGAAGAATAAATAAAGAATTTACATTTTATAAACAAATTCACCTTACTTTTTGATCACAGTAGTATAATTAATTTGGCCAGTTTAGTAAAACTTGCGAAATCGTGACACTTGTAGCGAACCGATTATCCTAATGAATCGAGGTTGTCGGGGAGACGCGGCACGGCGTATCTTCTAGATTCGGTTTCTTCTTTTCTCTAAGATGATTTCCAGGAACCCTCGTTGCTAGAATACATTCGAAAACAGTTAATATTCCCGGTCGAAGTTAATTTCGTAGACGAGATCGCAGTCACGTCTGCCGCACACAATTCTGTGTGCGCACGATTCTATTCCTAGAAAACCTGTGTCGGATTTTCCTGCTGTGAACGCATGATCTGTCCATTGTTCGACTCTGTCTTCGACATAAAAACATTCCGATCTGCAAGGTGAACATCTCCGATCGACTTTGGATCTTTCACGTCACGGGTGCAATCGCTGTTCGATAGGTCGACCGTAAGGTCATGCGTGCAACACTCGCAATCGCGAGCGAGCATAAAGCGTGAATTAGTCGTCGCGTGCTGATAGTATTTTTAGCCATTAAGTATTAGTCATTCTTCTTTTTTTAGATGATCATATTTCGATCCTTCTCCTTTGAAATAAAACAGTGCTCGAAAATAACAATTATGTCAATTATTAAATGTAAAGAAAAATGAAAAAAAAAACTACAGGATTAGAACGTTTCGATTCTTAAATGTGTTTTACTTACTTTTATAAGTGGACTGCAAATTTTCATGTAAAATGAGAATTGCCTGCACCAGTTACAATATACATATAGGAATTATGTGGGCATTCGTATCCATTCTCAAATCTGCAGTCTAATAATAATTGTCCTTCGTAATCAGAAACATTTTAGTCCGTAAAATAATTTTTTATTTAACATAATTTATGACTTCTTTCATTTTGGATCTACGATCTTTAAGATGAAGTACTCAAGCCAATCGGTATAATTCGAGACACAATGTTACTAAAGTTTCATTCGATTTTCTTAGTGTTAGACTTACTTAGAGAATATAAGAAAAAATTTGGACGGATTCAACAGATATTTGTCTTCATAAAAGTTCACGCGATTCGCGTGTCATTGACATTACTAGGTTAATAGTTAATCGTTAATTTTAATTCGCAAAAGGGGTACAAGAAAATTTTTATCATTCACGTACTTGTGCTTTCTAAATGTTATGAAAATTAACGATTAATGAGATATTTTAAAGTCACTCGACTTGGCCAGTTTCGAAAATTAACTGTTTCACGACCTAAACGTTCATTTACCTATGTAGTCCCGCGTTATAAGACGCGCAATCGTGCTGTCCACATTACGCAATCCGACTCGCGGTATAATTTCCTTCAATTCTGCGACACATTGTCTACTTAACTCGGTCATCGAACCCTCTGTCTCTTTCGATCGGTGTGTGTGTGTGTGTTTGTGTGTGTATGGTGTGTGCGGATGTCTCGCGAACCTACGTTTTTTTCTCTATTTCTCACCGCGTTCCGATATTACCAACATCGTGAATCTTTCGAAATATCGCTGAATAAATTTTAATACCGCATTAATCCCTAATCTCGTGATTTCCTTTTCTAACTATACTAATCGAAGTTATTTCATCATTTACTTTACGCACGCTGTTTTTATTTATTGGGTTGGCAACTAAATAATTGCCGATTTCAGTTATAGATGTCTCTCACTCCCATTTTTATGATATCCGTAAATGTTATATTATAAAGTTATTATTATTATTATTATTATGTTATTTTTTATTATCCGTGAATGTTAGCAACTGGACAAATTGAATGCAGCGGTCAAGGAAAAGCGACCAGAATTGATCAATCGTAAAGATGTCATTTTCCACCAGGACAATGCTAGATCGCACACGTCTTTGTCCACTCGGCAAAAATTGATGGATATTGGTTGGGAATTGATGTTACACCCACCATATAGCCCTGATCTCGCGCCATCCATGTCGTGCTTCACCATTAGAACTTTATATAAATATTGGGTTGGCAACTAAGTAATTACCGATTTCAGTTATAGATGTCTTTCACTCCCATTTTTATGATATCTGTAAATGTTATATTATAAAATTATTATTATTATTATTATTATTATTATTATGTTATTTTTTATTATCCGTGAATGTTATGGCAAGAATTGATGGATATTGGTTGGGAATTGATGTTACACCCACCATATAGCCCCGATCTCGCGCCATCCATGTCGTGCTTCACCATTAGAACTTTATATAAATATTGGGTTGGCAACTAAGTAATTGCCGATTTCAGTTATAGATGTCTTTCACTCCCATTTTTATGATATCCGTAAATGTTATATTATAAAATTATTATTATTATTATTATTATTATTATGTTATTTTTTATTATCCGTGAATGTTATGGCAAAAATTGATGGATATTGGTTGGGAATCGATGTTACACCCACCATATAGCCCTGATCTCGCGCCATCGGATTACCACTTATTTCGATCCCTGGACAACTCCCTTCGTGGTAAAACTTTTAACGATGACGACGCTGTAAAATCTCACTTAACTCAGTTTTTGGCCGAAAAGGATCAGACTTTCTACGAGCGTGGAGTTTTCAAGTTGTCAGAGAGGTTGCAAAAGGTCATCGAACAAAATGGAAAATACATTACAGATTAAACTTCGTTTCAAGTAAAAAAAAATTTCTTATTTCATTGAACAAATCGGCAATTACTTAGTTGCCAACCCAATAATTCTATTCTAGACAAAATATATACATTCTTTAATTAAGATTGGATGTATTCCATCATTACGATGGAATTATTTCATCATGAACTAAAGTCAGACTTCAGGCGCAAAATACTATTGTCGACATCACTGATATTAATGTCAATGTTCGTTAAATCCAACTCTTGGTGGTAAAGCGTGGTAAAGCGACGTGTTTTCATCTTCGATTCCAATTTCGAGTCTCACCACCGAAACTTATTCGCGAGATTTTTCGTAGGCCATAGTCTGCGTGCCTGACACGTCAATTGCATCAGGTGGCTCTGATTGATGGACTCTTTCGAACTTTCGGAGCCGCAGGTGCGAAGCACGTTTCGATGGATCGAGGCCGTCGATCGCTCACTGTCCGATCGAGGATCTTCGTGTCCGTTCGACCGCGTGATCCGATCCGCGACACTCGCGATTTCCGAGTCGCAACAAGCTTCCCAGAATTCGGGTTAATGGTTTTTGGCAGAGCCCGCCCGGGGACCGGTCGTTGAGCTCGGCAAAATTTATAAAGCATGACGAAATTCATTCCAAAATTTCGAGGCAACAATATCAACCCGCGCGAGGCTACGTTCGCACGTAACTCGATGTAAATTATGCAGCCGCACCGAAATAGAAACCGAGTTTGAAACATTTTCGGAGCGAAGTGTTTCTCAAATTAGAGAAATAGCTTGTTGCATTCTATTTCTCGTTGGTTACTTAACTACACTCTACAGCAATATTAAAGCATCGCTAATTTTTAGCCTCAAGTTGTCAATCTTTGAACAGCTATAACTCTGTTAAAAGCTATCATAAAAACATAATTTTAGAAAAATTAAAGCGCGAAGTCTCTACTTTATTATACCATATTTTAATATTTAATATCATGCTTCTCTAGGACTACTTCTCGCTGGTTACTTAACTACACTCTACAGCAATATTAAAGCATCGCTAATTTTTAGCCTCAAGTTGTCAATCTTTGAACAGCTATAACTCTGTTAAAAGCTATCATAAAAACATGATTTTTAAAAAATTAAAGCGCGAAGTCTCTACTTTATTATACCATATCTTAATGTTTAATATCATGCTTCTCTAGGACTATTGTATTCTAAATCTGACGGCACGTTTGTAATGCCGAAAAACTGCAAAGTTTACCGCCCTCTATGGGGTTGCAAAAATTTTTTTCCGAGCATGCTGTTTACAGCATCGTAAAATTTGGATCTTCTCCTTCAATTTGTGGGGACATAATAAGTCGCTACGATTTTTTCTCGCAAAGTTACAGCACTTTAAATAAGAATTGTGTTACAGACATTAGATTAATGCAAGATGCACGCTTGGACTTTTACCTCATATGTACGTGTTTAACGTATGTTTAGTGTATGTTTAGTGTAAGTTGAGTAGTCTAAGTCGAATATATGTTTTAAGTGCGGTACCGAGACCACGTACGGCTCACTTGTACTGTTCTGTCAGCAAAATAATAGAATAGGTTCAGTCAAGGTCTCTCTCTCGATAAAGGTATATTTTTACATTTACTTTGTGTCTTTGCAAACAAAATAAATAAGTCTTACGCGTTTCAAATTCTACGAAAAAGGTGAAGGTGGATAATGTCAATTCACTGATCAATGTGTGGAAAATTTATTTCATCTGAGTTAGCGGTGGGTCCAAAACGGAAACTGTAAGTCATTTTTTATTCTAGGAGAGCGTTCTATCATACCTCCCAGGTAGTGTAAATAGTATTTTGTGTGCTTATATCGTCATCACACAGTGTTCAGTTACACGATGTATTTGATAAGAGATCAAAATAAGGTTACAATTCATTGACTGCTGCGGCTACGAATTAATTTGTACACTTAATATTTTTGCATCATTGTTTGCAGTTTGGTTCACAAAATATCTTCTAGATTATGAAATTCAATTACAGCTCCATGTGCTCGTGCAAGTACCGAAAAGAATTCAAAGAATTGAAAATCGAAATAGCAACATCAAATCGATCTGCGAATAAGAATTATCGCTACTATGTCGTATCTATTGGATTGGCAACTAAGTAATTGCCGATTTGTTCAATGAAATAAAAAATTTTTTTTACTTGGAACGAAGTTTAATCTGTAATGTATTTTCCATTTTGTTCGATGACCTTTTGCAATCTTTCTGACAACTTGAAAACTCCACGCTCGTAGAAAGTCTGATCCTTTTCGGCCAAAAACTGAGTTAAGTGAGATTTTACAGCGTCGTCATCGTTAAAAGTTTTACCACGAAGGGAGTTGTCCAGGGATCGAAATAAGTGGTAATCCGATGGCGCGAGATCAGGGCTATATGGTGGGTGTAACATCGATTCCCAACCAATATCCATCAATTTTTGTCGAGTGGACAAATACGTGTGTGGCCTAGCATTGTTCTGGTGGAAAATGACACCTTTACGATTGACCATTTCTGGTCGCTTTTCCTTGACCGCTGCATTCAATTTGTCCAGTTGCTAACATTCACGGATAATAAAAAATAACATAATAATAATAATCATAATTTTATAATATAACATTTACGGATATCATAAAAATGGGAGTGAGAGACATCTATAACTGAAATCGGCAATTACTTAGTTGCCAACCCAATATTTATATAAAGTTCTAATGGTGAAGGACGACGTGGAATACAACACATTGAACTCAATTATATCAATTTTAGGAGCGGTTCTATCTTCGCGTCAACATTCTCGTTCATTAAGGTCCGGTTTCGTTTATTTTCTACGGTTACCATTTCCTCGTATTTCACGTTTTCACGACTGTCTTTACCCGTCGACTCGACACGACGGAGGTGTTCGCTGTAGGAATGGAATCAAGATCGATATGTATTCACGAGTTTGAATCAATTTTTATACTTTTTTTAGTTTCGTTTCAGGAGTAGGAGTATATACTTCTCAAAGACATTATTTTATTAATTATACTTGCATGACACTCGAAGCATAAAAGCTACTTTGGACCTTAGAATAAGTACTTTTACGCTGTGAACGCATATTTGGGAGTAGAAGAGTCGAACATTTCACACATACATACAATAGTTTCTGAATGTCGCAACTCAAAATTTTGTAACAGATTTTGAGCACTGCATTCCATGCGATGTATACAATTGTATTTTATTTAGTAAAATAATTCCTTAAAAATATCGTTTTATAATCCTTGTTTTTCATGAAATTTATTTGCTACATGCATGAAGATAAAAATGTACAATAATTTAGATACTACAAATACGCTACGAGTCTTTTTAATCGTACCGAAGATGTGTAATCGATGTAAGGAAATGAAATAATTATATTATCGTTTCACAAGACCTGCGTGCTTATCTAAATCATCTACATTTTTATATAGTTTCAATTTATTGTTTTGCAGTTTAATCAAGTATAAGGAACACTGTAGAAGCAATCTCGCCAAGAGCATACAATTTCCGATAAGTTGTGATTATTATGCTTTGAAATCTATTTGAACATGGGACGACCTCAAAACTAGCAGTCTCACTAATCCATCGCTACCGAAAGCATGGTTATAAAATTGTTTGTCGTCGTAAATTCCGCTAGCTACTTCGTTACAAGAATACCACCGCTTTGCTGCAACCAGACACACCGTGCCGGTCAAAATAGCAATCTTACAACTCAGAGTAATTCCCATAATACCACAATGTAGTGCGCAATATCCGCTACTACAAACATACTTTTACATTAAGTTCCACTAACATTCGGACACTGTTTAAACCAGAACACCTTCCCTAAGATTGTACCTACAGATTTGAATTTCTATTAACGTGCTGGAAGATGATTGACGAAATTGTCAATATACGTACATCTAACTAACACATATTTAGAAAACGTATTTTTCCAATTTTCAAAACCGATTCATACAGAAAAGCTCTAAAGAAGGCAACAATTTCACGAAGTTTAAAGAAGTCGTTCTCTTTTAAAACAGTTTATCGTTGTCCGTAAACAATGAATGTTCACTGTTCGAACGTCGACTTCTCTTATCGAAACGAATACGAGGCAGAAATCGTTAACCTGTGCTATCCGAACGACCTTGTCTCCCAACGTATTCGATTCACAGAAATTCTACTAAGGCCACGTTTACAGTTCAAGAGCGAAGTGTGCAAATTAATTTTAATTTATTCATAGTCTAGTTTAATGTGGCCGCATTAATTATATGAAATTATTGGCGACTGTGTTAATATATTAATGTACGTTAACGCAAATAAATTTTATAGTGGAGGGAGTATATTGTATAATATGCTGAATTACAAAGATCGAATTGGTTTATACTATACATCAATTTTTCAACAGAAGGGGACAATTTTATTAGAACTAGACTGCGAATTGTTATGTTAAATAAGAAATATTTAAGTTACTTGGAAGTAACATAAGTTTAGCTGCAAATGTCTTTTCTGTTTTAATAATTGTAGTAAGTTGAAAATAGCGGAACAATATCTAATGTCTTTCTAGCGTGTTGATTACTGATGGGTGTGTGCAATAGGAGAAACATTCAGGATGGTTTCATTTTGTTATTAATAATAATTGTAAAATCAGCTTACCGGAAGTAAAAACTTTCATTAGAAAATCTATCATGATTTCCACAACGTAGAATTTAATGTTCAAGATACCCAAAAAATATCAAGAAACTCAAAAGTTAATCATGATTCTCTATCATGATTAATGAAAGTTAATAAAAAAGTAGTGACTAATAAAAGTTTTTACTTCCGGTAAAAGCTGATTTTACAATTATTATCCCATGGTACAAGGTTGTAGAGTTCTTTGGCGGTTTCATCGTCGGTAAGACCATATTAATTTAGTCCATATTAATTTAGTACATTTGAACCCGTCGAATAAAATTGCATGGCCTCCAATAGTTTCGAGACAGATTTTGTCGGAATTTAGTTAGTGCATGTTCGCAGCCGATGGGGAAGCTTTCGAGGTTCTAGTTCGATATCCGGGCGCGAAAACACGCGGAGATAGATCCAAATGAAGATTGACAAGTTGTCAGAAGAATCCTCGAAAGTGCAGAGCGAAAGGGGGAAGTAAAAAAAGACTGCACGCGATAATTCAGCATCGAGGCAGGAATGAGTCGAAGTTAACGCGTTCTTGCGTAACAACTGGTTCTCGGCTCTGAGGTCCGAGCAAGTCTGTCCCGCGGAATAGTCGCGTTTGCATACAAGCTCTCTTATGCATAACCGGCTGCGAGTGTACAGAACTGGCACCGTAAGTGCCTTTAGAGGTTAAGAAAGTATCTGTGTCACCCGCAGCGATCGGTCGACCGGTTGCCAGATACTCGTTGTAAACAGGATGGAATTTGCATGCATATTCAAGCCGCGGAGCCTGCACGAGAGCATCGAGGTCGTGTCTTACCAGCGAGTAAACGAACTATAATATAGCGCGATCTCGCCAAGGTCCGTCAGTAAAAGCGGTTTTTCGGTGAAAGTAAACGATCCTCCTGTCGCATCTTTCCTCATACCCGATCGCACCTACACAGGCGCTTGTACACGCAGCCAAACCAGGGTCGTTTCGGTTAATGACACTTTGAAGAAGCGCTAATAGGGTTAATGTCTTTGTCCGCCTTTCGCTTTTACTTTGGTAAACAGAAAGAATCGTAAGGTCCAATTTCGGTTTCACCGTACAAGGTTATATGAAATGATTGAAATTCGAATAAGTGCGGTATGAATGCTGTATTAATGATCTGAAGGTCATTATTTTTTTAACACTTTGATTGCCATGTAACCCGATTTGTACGCTAATCTATTATATTTTTTTAAATTTTATTAAGGTACGTAAAACGTAAGAATGATGGAAACGTAATTGATGTCATACAACTTAACTGTCGAATTTTAATTTGATTAAATAAAGTACCTTCATTTTGTGAAATGTTTGAAGTGGTCAAAGCAAGGTAACCTGAGTACGATGGTTTGCTACTGTAGAAACGACAAATTTGATTGGTTCTCTTTGTTTTTCTGTGTTTCGCAACTGTTTTGATTAGTACAGATATTCGACTGTAACTTTTCCTAATAAATCAGGTATCTTACAGTTGCAAAATGTTTTATAGCTTTGAAGTAACTTGAAAAATAATTCTCTTTTTAGTTACACATATCTAAATATAATATATTGCAAGTTAAATATAAGCAGACATTTTATCAACTGGGTAATGTTGATACATAGAATCTTATACATGTGATCAATCTTTACTTTATGATGATTAACATTAGACTACGGATCTTTATGCAAAATGAAAACTATTTGCATTACCTGCGGAAAGTGGGTATTAACACGTTCCGTGCCGAGCTTTTTTTACTCGAATCTTCACACTTTGATATTTTACTAAAACTTGATGTATTACGTGCAATTATTAATTCTCGTACACATAACAACGTAACAAAAACTTATCAACGCCCATTCTTGCGGTGGAAATTGATTCTTCGGTTCTAAATTTCTTGTAAACAATTTGTTCAGTTCACTAAGTAAACATGCAAGCGTGTACCATCGATGGTACACGTGGCACGGAACGTGTTAAACAGAGATTTATTCTTTTCTTTTATTAAGGAAGTAGAGTATTTATCGTATGATTATCGTAAACATATAAATATAATGAAACGAACATAGAAGCAAACAAGTAGAATCAAACGAGATTCGAAAGACTTTTTAATGTTTCTTCCTTTTGCCACAGTTGGAATAATACAACCGTACTGTTGATTTTGGAATACGAATGCTTCCAATAACATTGATGAGAAATTTCCAGTACTGATGAAATGTTTATGGAACATGACCAGTAGTGTTAATTGTTGCAATTAAAACATAGCCGGTCGTGATGAAATGGTTAATAAATTCCGTGAATCTGTTTACTGTTACAAACTTAGCGATTGCAAACAACACCGTACGGCGATATATTAATTCTTGCCTGCAATTGCGGAGGTGATAACTCGAGGTTGTATCCGCCGTCGTCTTCAAAATCCGTGCGATTCGATTTCCTTCCTCATTGTGTGTAAATTTGCGGTAACACGGACACACGTTTGTTGTCTCACGCACGAGATTCGCCAATCACGTTCGCAATCAGCTGATCGCCGCAAAACGGAGTTATGCGCGCGTATGACGGTGCACGAACACACACGGGTCCATATATGGCTGCAGTGGTTGCTAAATCCTGATTGCTATTAATAAATTGAAATCATTTGCGTAACGAAAGTATGGGATCATCGCTTATCTTCGGTTCGCTCGTCTCCTTGCAATAAAATTCATTTCAGAACTACAAAAATTCGTTCGTTTTCAAGAAGGTTGAAAATTTCGCTTTAGTTCACGTTTTTGAAATTCTAAACCACTGTGCGTTGTCGTCTTGAACGAAACAGCTTGTTCAAAGTCGTCAACGGAAATTAAAGACGGAACCAACCAGAAGAGAAATTTTGTAATTGTCGCGTAGACTCAGCGTGGACTCATTGTTTACAGACGGTGTTATGGAATTCCTTAATATTCTTTTCATCGACGAACTATCGCCTGGAAAATCAGCAGTGATCGCATACACAATATGCAGGTCACTCGCAAAAACAGACATTACCTAACGATAACAGTAATTCAGGCTTTGGTGCAACGCAATTATTCTGCATTAGTAACATATATTGGTGCAGTGAAGTCACTCTTGCTTAAATAATTATTTAAACTGATAATATTAATACTGTCTCTACTTTTAAGTTATTATTCGCAACTACCTTTTTTATTTCTATGTTAACTATTTATTTTACAGTATTCTGATAACAATATCTGCCCTATTTTTATACTTTTAAATAAATGGGCACGAAGATTCAGCAATCAACTGTTTGCGTGAAAGATTCAAAGCGGCTTTGATATTGGCTTTTCTTCGTACAAAACAGAAGTAAACGAATGCGAGTAACCTAAGCCATGTAAAAACATTAAAGTGTGATAACAAATTTGATAAATCCATCGATTATAATTTGGAATAGTCTAAATGTGTAAGCATTTTGAAATTTCATTCAAACAGATGCTTCGCTTTACGCGTTCATTAGAAAAATAATTTGGTGGTAGATACGTCGCCTGGTCACGTCGATACGATCAAATTAAGCAGCTAAAAGAACGACTGAATTGCCGTCGTTGCGGGTGATATCGTGAATGATATAACGCGTTCATTCTTAAAAATCTATTACTCTTACAAAAATGCCTTCTGCTGACTACAGGCTAGAAACGGGTACTATTTATTGACGAAAGGTGCTTATCAACTTCCTGCGCCTGTAATATTAACAATATGTTTACCGCATTTAAAAACTGTCCGTGGTCAGTTTGCGATAAATATGAACGATTACGCGCGCGATACGTGGAAAACTAACCTCGGATAAGCCAGCGGTAAAACAGGAAATACCATGCGGGTCTGTTCGCCGACGAGCGAAATTAAACAAACATTAAATGCAACACGTTCGTGCTCTATGCGAGACACTTGCGCCCAATGAACCACTTCTACGTCGTTTTATCGACTCGCATCTTTGCCTCGGTCGGAGGAACAATCGTTTCATTGTAGCCACGTGTGGACAATCGGGAAATAGCAACGATAGGGGAGTCAGGGCAGAAGAGAAGGAACGAAGAAAAAGAGAAGGCAACAGAGAGAGGAGAAGGGGAAATGAAGAGAGGAGAGAAAAAGGCGCAGGAAAAAAGCTGGTGGAGGAAAGGTTGACGCACGGAGAGGACGTTGAAGGGTGTTGTTCTCTTCGCCGCGGTTGGGCAAATTTTTAGAGCGCGATTATGACACGGGCTTGCACATCTGGAACGATATTCGATCGCCTTACGTCCAGATTACTCTCGCCGATATCTTGCGACGAGTGCATTCGCAGCTGGTGCACCACCGGGATGCTAATAAAAGCGATCAGATTGGATCGAGCCGGTCCAGGAACGTTCAGGAGCCTGTACGCTGTGCACACAACCGCACCCGCAGCCTGCCCATTGCGTCGAAGTGCGTGGTAATTAGTTGCGGTCATATTCAGATTGAAATTACGGGGTCATTGCGGTTGTAGGCGATAAAGATTGTTCCCATTACGATGCGGTTAGAATATAATCCGCAACGCACTGGCCAATTACTTCACCTCAATGTTCCAGCATTCTGCTCGATAATCGAATGTTCGAAGTGCGCTGCGAACCACACTATAGTGTCGTCAGTCACTCCTACTGATAATTAATCCTAAAAGTACAGTAAAATCTCCCCAATTTTCCTACAGTTTCTAAACAAAAATTGACAATTTGGGAAGAGGAGATACGATTATTTGAGCCTCGCGGCTCATTTTTATAGTTGCCGATTATCAACAATTATAAAAACGAAGTTCAAGGCTCGAATAATCGTATCTTCTCTTCCCAAATTATCCATTTTTGATTACAAGCTGAAAGAAAATTTGGAAGGATTTACTGTAACACTAGGTTTACCGGACAGTAAAAAAGAAACTATGCTGTACATATTATTTGATCAAAACAAATTTAGCATAATATAAGAAACGAATTTATTGGAAAATTACAAAATTTTAAACACGTCATTAAGACGTCACGTAAACGGAATGTTAATTGGCCTGTTTTGTTTTTCACGATACTATAGCCCAGCCATATGAAGGGCTTCGTATTATATATTTCACTTTACAATTATTGAACCTTGTTAGTTTAACAAGATAAACTTCTCAGGGGACATAACAAAACTCCTGATATTACTTCCAATATTAACAATTTTTGTTTTCTAAAATCTGTATCGACACAATTGTTAACAAATTTTATTTAAACGGTCCAATTATTTTCAACGTTCTATCATTTTTTGTTTTCTTTAAATCGTTACTTACTATTTGAGCCGTTTATTTTGAAAGTGGCATAAGTCACTTTACCGTAATGAATAGTGGTGATTTTTTAATGTTTATACGAAATTATTTATACTGAGAAAAATATCAGTATCCTGAGATAACAAATACAAATAAATCTTCTCGAAAATTAGCATCCATATTTTTAAACGTGTTAAAACGCATACCCTTAAATATATCGACTTAAAAATAAAGTGACTTATGCCACTTTCAAAATAAACGGCTCATTTGCGAATAGATATGTTCGAGATTTTGATAGGTTATCCGAAAAAATTCCTCGAGTACAAGAAGTTAAATATGTGTATTATTAATCATTTTTATTGTTGGATGTAACCCTAGAATGAAGAAAAAGATTTCGTCTTTTTTTTATACGAATATTTCATCAACATACAGTTCAATTTTCAAAAAAATCTATCGCACCCTTTTTTTGACAGCATGTCAGTCAGATGCGGTAAAGCTATTTTGAGAAATACTGTCGTCATAGGATTATATTAATCTGGAGTTCATAGTAAGCGTTTCTTTAATTTTATAGTCCGAAGGACCTGGACTACTCTTCTACAAGTGTGTCACGGTAGTTTTCGTCGTAAAGTTTTTTTAATCAGGTGTACGAAGAAAATCATGAAAGTTGCATGCTTGCAATGTTGTACTACACTGCCACTTTGACGTTCGTGGTTACGGTACGACTGAAAACAATTTCGACCCATCGTGACGAAATATTTCGCATTCACTGTCGAACTTTTCTAACCCTTTTCTAACAATTTCTCTTCTTTATTTTGTTCTTCTCACGAACTTGCTTGATTCGAGGTCTTACGTCCATTGTGAGATTCCTTTTACTTAGGCTTAAATAGTACCGAAGACAATGTTTAGTTGCTTAAAACCATAGACACGAATCGATATCGTAAGCAACGTTTTCTTTTGCATATTCATTTGTAAGATAGAAGTTCGAGCAACAAATTTCTTTTCTGGTATTGAGAATAAAATATTTTTTAAGGAATACAAGCTGAAATAAACGTAAGGAATATAATTAAATACAGCAGAATGACCACAACTATAATTCATTTAGTCGTGACTCTTCGATTTGAATCTCTATAGACGACAATTTGTTTATAAAATAATGATCAAAAATATGTACAGATTATTTAGGTAGTAAATATAAATTAATCGCAGACTCTCTTTTGACGGTTTCCTTTCATTTATTTAAATGGAAACTGTCAAGGGAGAGAGAGAGAGAGAGAGAGAGAGAGAGAGAGAGAGAGAGAGAGAGAAAGTGTTCACTTTAGTAAAATTTCACAGTGATGATCGAAATTTTGTTATTTGATGGAAGAAACTTCGAGCCGAGAACAAACCGTTCGGATATTAGGGTATAATCGGGGATTTTATTATATTTAATAAATTCTATTTCTCACACCAGGAATGCAGTACTTTTCCTTTCCCCTTTTTCTTCTGGTTTTGAGTCGCGACATAGTTTACATCATCGTTTGCTCGAACACGTTTCTTGACTCGGTCTATTTATATCGTAAGTAAAGTAGCCTGCCGACTTTGAGACACGACAGGCATACTGCCGATGCGGTTATACGGGACTATCAATAACCTTAATGGTAACTTCGTTGTTCTGAAACGAGTTGGATTAATGTCTGTACGAGATCCATTCCCGATATTCCTCCCTCTCATAAACACACTTCGGAATCAGATTGCCAATGTGATAGGTTATTTCGCCAGGCACTGATAGCACTGCTCCAAAATCGACTTTTATGTAAACCGTTCATTATTTCTTCGCGAGAAATAATCAAATAATTTGAAAATAAAAGTTGGCCAACGTTTTTCCGAAGTGTGCTAGTCACAGAACAAATCCTTGCGTCCGGTTTGACATTTCGCTTTTAAATTGTTCACCTTTTCTGAAACATTATAGCAATTTACACGCAATAGTTCTCGATATGTTCTGCGAGTGTTAATATGAAATTATCCTTGATACATCGAATGAAATCTTTGAAAACATTGTTAGACGGTTAAAATTTTCTCTTGTGACCTGTCGAAGTGCTAAATGCGTATCGTTAGACTACGGATCTGTACGTATTTATGTAGATTTGTAACATGCAAGAAAACATATAAATTGACAAATTCTATCGAGCAGGAGAAAATCAGTCGACCGATCGGGTTATTTATTTCAGAACCCACTTGCCGGGTGACCGCTTTAACCCCTTAATGCACAATTTAAAAAAAAAAACCGACCAAAAAAAATCAATTTTTTTTATCTAAGAAAATACATATTTGGACCTTAATTTCAATAAATATGTAAAAAAATGCAAAAATTACTAAAAATTCAATAAAAATAGTGGATAAATAATTATAGTGAATATTGAATCGCATTGCAGATCGAATTTTGTACCCATCGTACTGTTTTTCAATTAATATAGGTAACATAACATAAGTTGCGACGCCGACCGTATATATACGGGTCTGCGCATTTTGGCCGGTTTTGCACGCCCGTGTTAATACGTTTCTGCGCGTTAAGGGGTTAACCAATTAAGCCATCCCGGCTCACCGGCAACGCATTCTCCCCTTGTCCTTATGACGTAAACACTTCAGAAATGCCAGCTCCGACAAATAGCATTTTTCTTTTCTTTTTACAACGAGTAACCTTTCAGTTGACGGAGTCAATTTTAATTCCAATTTTTGTCAAACGACCTATGAAAATGAGAATTTGCATAAAAGATCTGCCGCTTGGATATCACAAAACAAACGAAAGTAAAAATCGTTTGCACGACTAAAACTCGAGCGCATTGCGCAGTTCACAATGATGCAACGTAGAAGCACATACAAATAGCATTTACCCCTAAAATAGACGCCAAAGGCGGCGATTATTTTTGCATTGTCAGTGAATTGAAGTTTGTTAAAAAAAAGTGACTTTTGTCGCAGAGGTTACTGCGACGGTTTATATAAAATAATCCGAGAGAGTTTTTTTGGTTTTTATATAACGAGAACTTTAATATAACTTGTAACAAAAAGGCGATGGGGGGTACAGTGAGTAAATATTGGAAATGGGTAGATAAATAAAAGTAAAACGCAGTGAATTAAACTTATCCCTTTTAGTTTATTAATTTGATGTACGAGGAAGGACCGTCTTTACTCTCCTGATTGCTCCAGGAGACTGAAGACTATTCACAAAGACGAAACCAAAAACGTCACCTAAAGACAAAGAGCACTCTGTTCTATATACATATGAAATCATTGTTTATCTAATGGTACTCTGGCGAGACTCTCGGCGTCGATTCGTTTTTGTAACTTATATGCTAGAAGGAAAAACTTCTGAGTATTCAAAAGAGAGAAAATAATCCAATAGTAAAAGGTAAAGGTAAGCGAGTGACGGATGAGACAGAAATACGAACACGTCGAGAGTCGGAGGAAAACTAGCTAACTGACTTCTCCCGGTCGAGAGGTCCTCGTATTTATTGGGGAGAGCGTATTGAAATCGGTAAGGGAAGGTCCTTGGGAAGGGCGAAGGTTTTTCCCGAAGATTTTCCGACCGGGGTGATCCGGAACCTAAGGTCCGAAGCTGTGTCTCGACGTTTTTATTGTTTTATGGCGGTGTGTACGCCTTGCGTCGGGAAGACCCGAAAAAGGCATCTGCACACCCCGCTTTTGGAGGACGTGGCTTTTTTATGTCTGGTCCGCCACAGACTTATTGTTAGTTGCTTTGCCTTGTATCGGCAGAATTGTGCGCAGTATTTTACGCGGTTTCTACCTTTTCCCTTGTCCTCTGTCTAGGTCAGGTTCCTTCGATGGCACGTGTTTCTGTTTGCGAAGAGTGGCGCCAAACTGTCAGTAGGACCGTTTGTTTGGTGGCCATGAATTCGTGCGATTTGCATATACTACGTTCACACGTTCCGAGCGAGAAATAGTCGGTCGAGGAAACGAGCGACGAGCTTTTAAAATAGCCGGTTTTGAGGACCGTCGACCTTACGTTTCGAGGTCCATCGTCCACAAAATAGAAAGTTCCAATAATGAACGAACGATAAACATAGGAACGAGTGAGACGTGTTTATAAAGATGCCACTGCTCGTTACATGATTATAGCAAGACTGCGAATCTACAAAATAATCGTTTTCTGTATCTGTTACGAAGAACAGGTGGCACTCGGGAACTTATAACTGTAACATGCTGAAAATATATCTTCCGATATTCTCCGATTACTTAACCCTTAAATGCATAGAGTCCCAAAAATGAATCAATAACTTTTTGCGCGGATACCCGACAACAGTTTTGATATCGATACATTTGGCTGAATGGCAGTGATTCCTTTGTCCATTGACTTATCAAAAATTAACTAAAATAATGACATTTGACTTCAATATTTGTATCTTTCTGACGTTATACCAATTGGCGCGCATTTTTGATAGCGGGTTCATTTACGTACTTTTGGAAGTGGATTATTTAGAAATATTTTGGTGTATTCGTTAAACAAACAATATTTTCTAAAGGTAAGGCTCTTATTTATTAATTTGCTAGTACTTTTGTCTATATTCCGTAACTATCATGTGTATGGAGGGCTTATTTCGTGTTGATGCAAAAATGGGACAACATGCACTAATGGTAATAATTACGACATGTATTTAGTACTATGCTTCCTTTATTGGTTTGTTGGTTTTGTTTTGGTATGGTATGCATGTGGTTTATAATTTTGTTATAGATATGTCATACTAACTAAAGAATTTTTATGTCTATTTTGCATAGTGTACCAAAAATGAATCATTAATATTTTTCAATAAAAACCCTATAAGATATGCCTTATAATTTTTTTTAATATTTTTCCCGATTTCCACTCATTTGAAAAATTATAACCCTATTTTTTAAATAAAATTCATTAATTCATGCATTTAAGGGTTAAATTTTTCTATTGTTTCAAATTGCATTTGCCTATTTTTGTCATGAATGCATGAAAGCTAGTAGTCATAGGTAGTCCGAGATTAATACAAAATCAGAAGTTTATTATTTGTAAGAAAAGGTAGTCGAATAGAACAGCTTTTCTCCTGCTAATTTTTGTTCATTATTTGGAAGTAACGTGTGCATAATTTTACAATCTTTTAATGAGTCATTTTTGCATTACGCATTCATTTCTATCTGGATCAGTGTCCAAAATATTTGACACTTATAAGTTCTGTATGTTTGACAAGATTCTATTTTCATATTCTATATTTAAATACACATAAGTCTGCAGTCTAGTCATAAATCACGCTGACTTATTTTTCGTGAAGGTTGTACGACATTCAAACACTTTGCAAGTAACATTTATCTATTGCGTCAAAGAATAGGTCAAAATTCATAAAAAGAGCATAGCACACATACGTTTTTTAAAGTTCCACGGACGCCGTCCTTGATTTTTCATTAAAATATTAAATGCTGCGATATTGCGTTATCGTTATTTAAAAATATTCAGTTTAATTATATTATATTGTATTGAATAGTATATAAATACGTTATTGTTCACAAGAACCGCTCTCAAAATAGAAACTTCGATAGTAAACTCAGGCAATAATCACAGGCATCCAATTTTATCAATCAGACTGTTTTTCTTCTCGTATTATGTAATTCGAATCAACTTACGTGGGCCTACGATATATGACGCAGTATTGAAAAACAATGATATCAGCGCATCATCGAGCACGTGCCAAACAGGTGATCTTAATGTTTGATTCGTGAAAGTTCGGGTCTCTGGGTCTCTACGTGAGTGGTACACTGTTGTCATAATAATCGAGTCGAAGAAATGATAATGTGCTAGTTTCAAGAATATTTTTCTTCGTCTTGAGTTCTTATTTGAAACTGGATTATATGACATGATTATAATTGTAAATTGCTAAAGCCAAGATTGATACTTTGGATCTTGTTTTAGCATTTTAGTTGCTTTGTTTGCAGATTCGTGTTAGTAAAAAATGCACGCGGGAAAAGTAAATGTGGAGACTTACTGCATCCACGGATTTTATTCACGTGTGAAAAAATAATAAAACAAAAGAACATAAAATTGTGTAAGTCACTTTCTTTTCAACATAACATTTGACGGCACAAGTGGTCTTACTATTGGCCACCTATTGATCTTAATAACGACTATGGAATTACTTCAGTCATTTCATTAGGCATGCCCTGCGAACATCTGAGGAAATACACTGACGATATGCATGTAAATGTAATTCAGTCTCTGGAAAATTTAGTCACAGAACATCAGCAACCTTCGCAGTGACAGCACGTGTTGTAATTGAGATAAACTATCGACTCCCGTTGCACGAAACTGTTGTGACAAGTGAT
The DNA here is from genome assembly GCF_051020955.1 of Megalopta genalis. Classification (NCBI taxonomy): domain Eukaryota; kingdom Metazoa; phylum Arthropoda; class Insecta; order Hymenoptera; family Halictidae; genus Megalopta; species Megalopta genalis. The sequence goes on along the minus strand of NC_135018.1, from coordinate 12,627,944 downwards.
CCTAAGAACGGTCTGCTGATTCGATTTCAATTCCTCGATCGTGCTCATCTGAAGATTTTAAAGTAAAGATCACAGATCAATTTAAACTAGAAAGATTGAAAGGTTCCCTCGAGATCTTAATATGGAACACTTGATTTCAAGAACTTGCCAAAATTATTTATTATTTTTGATAATACTCACCTAAGAGAACGATTGAATTAATAATTGTACTTATAAAAAAAGCTTTTAAAAAGGCAAATATTTTTAACCATTATCACTCCAAGAATTTTACAGAGTGATTTGTAGCCAACTCCAGACAAAAATTAGAAATAATGAAACTAAATTAAATATTTTACTTGAAAATGATGGCAGATATTTCCACAGGTACGATGTGCTTACAGTGAACTAAACGCAATAATCATACCACTGCGAAATTCTGGCAGCGACACTGTTGAGTGGAGTAGAACGCTGCATAAAGCTTAACAGTGTTACTGTCATTTTGAGTGATAAGGGTTAATGATATATCATAGGAAAGCAATACTGTTTAACATTGATACAATTCTTGATCGATTTACGTTTCAGAAATTTGCACGTTGTCGGAACTAAAAACACTTCTCTTCCAATAAAGGATGCTCGACAAATTGCTTCGAACTAATATACGCAATTACCTTTCGTTACTTAATATGCGACCGTAACAGCAAGAACAGAGAAGAGCTCCGCTATCAAAGCTTAGCTTAATTGACTACAGCGCACTTGCTAGGAAAAACATGTCGCTGCTCGAAACACTAATCACAATCTTGTTAAGTTATAATTAGCCGCGTACAATCTTTCGCTTTGGTTATCGCGCAATTATTAACCGGTCGAGATGAAAATAGTGGAGAGAGGAAGGATAATAGTCACCGTACACAGTGTCGAGCCAGTATACATATTTTTACGGTGCGCATACTTGCCGAATGAAAAGTGCGATGTGTATTCGCTCGCCAACGTTAAATATTCATCGATATGATAATTCCAAGGCAGACATCAACGCCCGTGCCACTTCCATCTCGAGTGGAGACAACGTTTCGCCTCTTCATTCCGCGGAACCGTCGAACCGCCGCGATTTCCGTCTACGACGATCCACGTTTCTTCGTTTTATTTACGCGTTGGCCGCGATTAATTATGCGGCGTTTCTTGTTCCCTCGTTCCCTCGGTTACGTCTGCCCACCGATCGTCACCCACGCAGCTCGCGAGAGAAACGCGGTATCTCTTTTCCGCTCTCTTTGGCTCTCTTCTCCCCGTTCACGCGTTCACCCTTTGAACCGCGGCTCTGTCTCGCAGCTATAATTAGCGCAGCGAGGACAACGAATCAGAACAACCAAAGAAACAAACCGGAGATTATTAACACATCTTCCTTCTTTCAATCGTCGTGCGGGACGATGCACGGTGTTCTGGGAATTCACTTTATGTGACCAAAATAATTTCAGCGTTGTTTCAAGGTTTAACGTTGCAGTATAATAGGTCGTTGAATTCGTCTCGACACCAGCTGGAACATCATCGAGTCAAAAATATGTAATTAACATTTAAAAAATCGAGATGGCCAGCATTTTTTATGAAACGAAATCCCTTTTTTTTACAAGTTTTTGTATTCTAGTTTGTGGAAAAGTGAACACTGACCAACTTTTGTTGGAAACATTTTTTTGCCAGAACATCGAAAACGTCTGAAAAGTCGTGATTCGTTTTGAACTTAGATACAAGCTCTGAATATTTGGTTTCCACACGTTCAATATACTGTCTAATGAGAAAGACAAAACGATAATTAAATGTCTGATCAAAACTGTTGATACTTGAAAAGTGGAGAAAACTCACACAGCGATCCAGCTGAACTTTCGCAATTCTAAGACTCCGATAGATGATTCTGCATTATGTTATAGATAGGAAAATTAATAACATTTTCTACTACATTGACATCAGCATAGACTGATATCCTACCGAATTTCGTGGAAACCGAAGAAGTGCCATACACAGGGCAGTCCTCGCTGGTGTCATTTCAAAAGCGGTTTACGAACACTCCGAAGTTCTGTCAGCGAAACACGACGAAGCGTTTCATCCTCTGCACGCCCGAAGTCGTGGCAAACAGCGTTCGTGGCTTATCTCGGTTCTCAGCTTCGAGAAAACTCGCCTGTGCAAGGAGAAGCTTGATCGTCGAACCCGGCACAATTATATGTTAATTACGCGAATCGATCGGTTACTCGCTATTGGGAACAACAAAACCACGGTCGGCGGCAGTGAGAAGAGGCGAGGGAAGATGCATTCAACTGTGGAAGGAAAAAGATTCAGTCGCATGCCGGTGATTCTTTCGCTGCGGAGCTTATCTGGGAAGAGGGTCCGGTCCGACGATTTATTGACGAGCGTGTCGATAAAACGGCGACGAACGTCGCGGAACGGAGCAGAGCTAAGCGGAGAAAGTATCCTCACGCACGCGGATAGAGGGGAAGGAGAAAAACACGGGGGTCGATCGCCGGGATAAGAAAAATTTGATAAGACAGCTCGCAGAAGGGGCACATAATCGTTCGATTGACTATCCGCTTCGACACGGCTCGGCTGAACCGGCAATCGGTAACTGTGTCAGACAAATGGGTGCCCTTGTTGACAGTGCCCAGTTTCGGGCAACGCACTACGACTGGTATTGAATATTGAGAACCAATTTTCCGTGATGGTTTCCTGCGCAAGCTATTGACTTTCGGTAGAAAAACAACGGGGGACCATGCGGTCTCGTTAACGAAATGAACGAAGATTTTCGTTGCTCCGCCGCACGATTCCATCCTCGCAAGAGGACAGTAAACGATGCATGATTTTGTCACAGACCAGTGATTTTTATGTCCCATTGTACGCTCGTTTATTCCGCCGATACGCAATAAGATTTTCGTATACTTCGTTACGTTGGCTTCTTTCTGCAAGTGAGGAATCGTCCTTTTCAACGTTCTTAGTCTAGGGTAGTGAAGCCAGTTATCGCGGAGTGACCAATTGTTGTGCGTTTGGTTTGTTTCCGATACAATTAACTTTATATTTATCGAATAAGGCATATTACATTTTTTTATTCTTTTATTTGGTTTATTTTTGGATAAAAGAATTTCGTGTCTTATCGAAGTCCTACACTAAAACTGGGAATCTGACAAAAAATTGCAAAATACTGAATATACTGCTTGAACTGAAATACTTGAACTCAATAGCCGATTTGAAAGAAAATATTGCAGATATTTGGCAAAACAAAGAAGATATCAAACATATGTTATAACGATGCATATACAGCATGCCAAAAAGAGTACAAGCTGTAATATAATCAAAGAGGGGACACACGTTATTAACACGTATTTTGTGTATTTTATTAAAGTTCACTTATGCCTTGCAATTTGCAAAAGGTTGAAAACTTTTGATAGCCCTAATTTGATAGCGCGGGACTGTACGCTTGTAATCGAACGAACGTGGCAAATAAAATATAATGTCAAATTAGAAGATCGACGGATTTCCTTGTTTTTGTTAAATGTATCGACGCGATTATCCCCGTTGAAACAAGAATAATAATATCTCGTATACGAAGAAATTAATGCTATTTACGATTTCTGCGAATATGGGGAACCGGCGAGGGCGCACAGTCACCTATCGAAGCGAGCGATAACATTGATGCCTGTAAGTCGCGCGACGACGGATCGAATAATTGCGTGGTCGGATATCACCAATTACCCGTGGCAATCACCATCACATGTTCGACTGCGTCCCCTATCCGCTATCAGCCGCTGAGCTTCTTTTTTTCAGCCGGTTCCGAACGTTGCAGTGTGCATCGCGGCACACGCGAATCAACGCGCGTCTCTACGTCGATCAACGGCGTCAAACGGTGCACGCACGTGTGTATGTATGCTCGTAAAATTATTGAGCTACGTCATCGGATGGATTACACTTCAGTGGCGATACGCCGGGTCAAACGCCCTATTATCGTTGGTAATGGAATAACTACGCTCGGGGACGCTTGTGTCTTTATCTGGCTGTATAAGTGGTGACTATCGAAAATATTATCTTCTACAGAAAATTGAGTACCTTCAAGTGTGGGGTTGCTGGAATGCTTAAGTCAGAACTTTTGAACATGTCCACGGCGAACACTTCGAATGCCGAATTAGAACTCGCCAAAAGTGAAACAAAGTCGAAGTAATTTAACTAATGAAACCGGAAACTACGGAGGCAAAATTTAATGCTTCCGTATCGTTTAGATCCTAATAACATTTTTTCTACTACAGTATATCAAAAACAAAATTACTTTCCAAATATATTCACCCATATGTTTGCGATGTGGCAGTCATGAGAATTTTCTCTCGTAGACTATAATGCTAGTACATACGTATTCAAGGGAATGAATAGAGGGCAGTCACTTATCCGCAATGGTCATGTTCAAGAGAGTATAAAGACAGCTGTGAGAAAAATACGATATGAAAATATATACGAAAAGCATACGATTGACATAGTTTTGTGTAACGAAAACAAAGAACGCGTCATCTAGACACCTAACCGAATCAGCAGAGCTCGCGCTAGCCGAAGTGGACTGCGTCTCTGAAACCTCGGAAGTTTTATCGGCAGCCAGTCTATCCCTTCCCCTAAGTCTCCAATTAGGCGTATCGTGTCGAAACAAGGAAACTGGGTCAGTCGAAAGTCGAGTAACAGATGCGTTTTTAAGTGTTCATCTCGGTCATTCGCGGCGGCTATCGCTCGGATCGATCGCCGGCATTCTGATCGAACTTTTCAGCTGGCTTAACGCGTAGGCGCTAATGCGAACGAATGACCGTTGCTCTTATTGCCGGCGATGCGCTGTTTCCTGCTTGTTCGATCGTATTTGAAGCCGCGATCTCTCGAGGAGAACATGTGGGTCAAAAGTTTACGTAATAATCAATTATGCGAGCCCGGCACCGTCGAATCAACGTCTCTACGTGCTAATCGACTGTTTCTCCACGTTTATTTTATCCGCTCTCGCGAATCTCCCCTCTTCGGCGCTCGACTCGAGAAGTCGAGCCGATCGGAGTTAGGTGTTTTCGATTCGGCTCGCCGTCGCGTCGATCGGAAATCATAAGCCATATCGAGACCCGAGCGTGGCGGGAATACGGATCGCCGGCCGAAATTCGTGTCGCGCGTTACCGACTCGCTTTGTTTACCACCAAACGGCCGCCAAAGAATTTCATGAACCAAGCTCGCTGACTATAAAAGCGAACCGAATTAGCTGGTCGACGGAAAACAAGCTGGCCGTGCAGAGGCGCACGTGATTAATGTGTGATAGTACCGTCGTCGGTCGCTGCGAACCATTATTACACGTGTAGATTTGTTGCGTTGTTCGCTGCTTATTATACGAGGTGCTGCGACCGTCAGCTGGCATCTTTTCGGTTTCTTTACCTTTCTTAGCGATCGCCTAGTTTCGCCTCACCGGCTCCTCGATCTACGATTCCTACAGCTCACCGGCTACGTCAGTCTTCTTCAATTCGAACGGATCTCTTTCTCGTTACGGCGTAGATTTCGAGTTTTTCGAGGCTTTCTTTTCGCGAGAGAGAGAGACAGGTAGATTATGTATTTAATTCTTGGAAACTGGTATCGATGAATAATTTCTTTAGCAAAGGTTCTCTGACGTACTATACACATTATGCGATTTTATGTATTTAACTTCATTTGAACTTCGACGTCAAATTAACACATTAATCAAATCTTCGATGTTACGTAGTAGATAGATACATTTCCGAATTGATTTAATGGAAATGAAAAATGATACTCCTGTACATTCTGGGATATCATTCTGTGGATTCTAAGAAGTTCACATTGTATTTATAACACATTTTCATGTTCAAAAAGCGAAGTATTATTTATACATACACACCTAGACATGTATTGGAACCAGAAGAATAATAAATGGTGGAAAAGAGCCATGGTTTGTTTTTGCTCATTGCTCTTATCGATCTAAATTGGACAGAAATTATAATATAAACTGGCCTAAGGTGATTTTTTTAAATCAAGCCTGTAAACTCTTGGTGTATGCTAAATCAGGAAAACACCAATTTCTAACATTCAAATGTGTTAAAATTGAATCGACCAGACGGACTTCTTTGCCGATAGATTTGGACCGGTTATTATTGATGAATATCACTTGGGCAGTTTAGATTCGTTATCAACAACCCAAAAAATCTTAGCGTATCAATTGTACAACGATTTCATATTTTGTCCGTTATTCGCGCGTTTTTGCACACTACGTAACGTCGTTCATCCTTCCATTCGGCGTGTTTTTCTGCGCGTTCTGTTTGAAAACGAAATAGTTTACCGATGATTGTGTACAAAATTCGTCGAAAAATAAACTCTCGTACTGGTGCTGACTTTCAGCGATCAATTTCGTGCCGCGATCGACGGGATTTCACGATCATAAAATGTCACCGGTGGGTGTCGTTGTTCCGCTAATTTCGCGCCTGGAATTCTGTTTATTCGAGACATTGATTGCCGAGTATGTAGGCCGAGAACGTGCCGGCGTGTGCACGATACTAACAACTAGAAATTGTAAACACGGAGGCGATCTTGCGTCCGAGCGGCTCCTGTTGCGCTGATTAACGAATTCTAAATTCTTCTTTTTTATGTTACGATAATCGGTATGTAATTTCGCAAAGTCCTTCCCATTACCTTCAGTTTTTGAGAAATTTAACTTCAGAGAAAAAAAAAAAAGTCAGATGTTGAACTTTGAGGACTTTTTTTACTGTAGTCGTAAAAGCTACGTAAATAATTCTTATATTATACGATTATTATTACGTATATATTATACGATTATTATTATTATATATTATTATTATATATTATTATTATGTGTAATACGATTATTCTGTACATTCTTTCAAATGCAATGGTACATGCTTTCGTGATGTTATGGAGATTTGAAGATCTTTAGATCATGTTTAAAAGTAAGACGCGTACCAACTTTGCATACGTAATGTACGTAACGTAAGTGCGTACCGTACATTTTCAGCGCACCAGTTTTCTTGGATGTCTCTTAGTTTATTTGGAAACTTAAAGATCCGCGTTAAAATCTAATACTATATTAAATCTAAACTATTTTGATTGTGTCGATCAAAATTCAAACATACGTTCTCACTCTTTTCTGGTATTTCCATAAGAAAAAGATTCGCTCTACGGCACAACGTATTCAGATTTTACCTCTGTCTCTTAGATTTTAAAATAAATTGATAGACATCCGGCCAAATAGGTACATTAAAAGCGTTTTGGCACTCTCTGCGCATGGTTTAAATGTTCGACAAAAATACATCGATATATTTGCGAGAGTCCGAAGAACCATTCGCGTAGCTTTTACGGTCGGAGTAAACAAAATTTGACTATGGTTAGCGCGACGCAAAACAGTGTTATTGATCGACGGGGCCGCGAAGAACCGGCCAGCATGTTTTGCGAGTTACGATTATTTACAAATCGTAACAAGAATCATAAGGCGGATTCCACGTGGAAGACGCGGGATAAGTTAAGGCCGCAACTTGGCTGATCGCCCGGGCACTCGGTTGTTGAACAGCAGAGCGACTCTATCGACCGGTAGCCATGCATTCTTTTCAGTTTTATCGGATCCGTACACACTCCCATTCAACTATCTGGGCGATTACGTGGAAAATTGCGCGAGCCGAACAAAGTCCCCGTCACGCGGCCAGGATTTCGCGTTACAGCAGATTACATATTACGAGAGAGGACGGTCGTCATCGATATTAATCGTCGCGTTGCTCCGCTTGTTCTTCGAGATGAACCATCCCATAGATTGCAATTTGCCAGAAATCTCTCAGAGATAGACCAAAACTCGCAGCAAAAGAACAAATCTATCTGCATCCAGTCCCTCGGATATTTATCGTCCATGCACGTGTGCCTTGATTGAGTCCGTGTAAGAGCTTTTATCGAGATGCGATAACTTGGCGACGTTATAATTGGCTTACCTGTAGTACCGTATTATCGTTGTTACATTTACTTTTTATGTAATTATGACGCACTTGCAGGTTTTTAGCGGCATTAAATCATGTTTGTAGTGTTCGTGCAAGGATTTTCATAAATTATGTCATTCGAGACACTCCTTTCCAATTTAACACATATACGTCGTTACATATTATATTTTTGTTGTTAAAGTAACTCCAGATAATATGTACAATTTTTCTACTTGACAAGCGTTAAAAAAATGCTTTTATCAGTTTGTTAAATTAACATGAATTTACAAATATAAAGTAGATCTCTTTTCAAGTATGTATGATAAAGTAACGTTCCACTAATATTTTTCTTGAGATCCTCTACCTTCACTAAAATTGTTATATTTATCCTCGGTAACAAGAAACGCGTTTCTTGAACAAATCAACGAACTTTCTATTACCTTAAATTAATAAATTACTGTAAAGTCTTTCCCATCTCCTGTCAAATATCTATTTCGTCCAATTATGTCACAGCACGTCACTTGCTCAACTTTCCTCATTAGTCTTCGTCAGGAGATTCTTACGATATTACCAAGAGGTATAACGATGGACCCAACAGCATCCCGCCATCATTTCCATTGACGTCGATTGGACTATTCGACAAAAATTTGCATCTTTATGGTCTAACCGACGTAATGCTCGCGTTCTTGCGTCGCGTATCTGAAGACCTCTTTTTCGTGGCCGATTACGTTATTTATACGCGGTGACGGGCCTATTATCTATTTAGCTCGAAAACTGCATGGCAGAACACGCGAAGCTCGGTTGTTTATCTTCGCAGCGGCAGTGGCCGAACCATCGTCGCCGCGACGCTCTCCCGCAGTATCGTCTTCGTCGGCCGTTTTATCGAGCGGCCGGCTCGCGTTCGCATTGTTTGTCATGCCGCGCCGCGCCGGTTGTTCCATAACCATGCAATTATTATCTTTCGTTGCTGACCGCCACGAGCTACACGGCCGCTTATCGTCGCCGCCCCGCGCCGTTTCGTTTTCCTCCACGATTACGCTTAGCCGGGACCAATTATCTCCGGGGCCATTCGATATTTTATTGCGTTCCGATGCGCGCTGTTGTGTCTAGGATAAAAAGAAAATCGCGAATCGACCGGTCCAAGATCGGGGGTCAGCATTGCCTCGCGTCGCGAACACGTACTTTTAATGTTTCCATAGCGGAAGCTGCTCTTCAATGAATCTCGCATTGAATAGATCTTGACAGTTACGGATCCATGCACGAATGCCACGTGTCACCAGCGGTGTTCACAGGGAAATAAGTTACGCACGGAGTGGGGTAGGTGACCTATGCGCGGGAGTCCCGCACAGCAGCGTGGCACGAACATTATACAGTAATTTCTCCCAGAAATGTTCGAAGGTCGGAATTGAAACCGGCAAATCTGAGAATACTAAGTCGCGAGTCTTTCGGATCTTGTGGCTCGTTTTTACAGAAACTCGGGACAGTTGGCAGAAAAAGGCAGCGGTCACCATGCCGCCTTGCGCCAGCCCAGCTCGGCTCTCATTGATTAATTGTTTTTCGTTAATAACTCGTAAACAAAGCCACGGATTGCAAATGACCTCAGAATTTACCCCTTTCCGGGTGTTAGCATAATTACGGGATACCCTGTATACGCCAACAATAAATCATACGATTATTCTATTACTATTACTATTTGCTCGTAAATTGTTCAGTCATCACGTTCTGTCTATGTTGTGATATATGGTTAAATAAATATCAGTATCTTCTTCTTCAAGATATTTGAATTTGATGATTTGATTGATTTTGTTTTATTTGACAAAAATTTTACCATAAGCGCGCGCGCAACTCTAAAATCCTTTGCTGATACATAGAAACCTTTTTTAAAAGAATTCTTTTATATCGCCACAGATAATCAAGGGTGGTAGAGTTATCGGTTATTTCAAAAAACAAAGGGCTTAAAAAAATGGAAGATTTTCACCACCATATTATTTATAAGTACAAGCAATAAGAAAGGGAAAATGTAGACAATTCCATTGTACCCTCTAATTTCACTAATTGCCGAAAGTGTTAAACGACGTACGCAACCTGACGGTGCGATGAAGTCCATCAGAGCATGTTGCAACAATACCTGTTCAGAGTTCTCCAGTTTCTTTCCACGATTCTAAATGTGGTGATCGCTGAATTTTACCACATCTCAAACATATCGTGACGTCAGTGATTCTAGGAACTACACGATTGAAAACAGGATCAAGAGTTCTAATAATCATTTCTTTTCTACATCTTCCTCTGTATTGTTGAAGACAATAACACACCTGCGGTTGATTGGATATTCTTCGCATCGGTGAGATGTTCGAGGAAAGTTATTTTATTCCGGACCTTGAAATCCATGCCGACCTCTTGAATGCTTTTTCGGTTTCTCCGCTGTGATCCTGAAAATAGCACGAATCGTTGGAGTTCATCCACGAGATTTTAAACAGATTGTGTAGGCATTGATCCCAGTAGCTGGAAGAGTGAACATTGATTTCTAGGATTTCAAAGATGAAAGTGTTTTAATAAACATTTCTCTTTATAATGCCTTCCTTTCATCTATCTTTAAACTAAAGAGTTTGAACAATACCTCGGGAAAAGTAACCATTTTCAGTTTTACGTGAGGAACTTCAAAGCGACAACTTGACATGAAACTACGATTAGATTGTGTGCCGGAAAATCTGAGGATTAATTGTAAAATTATCAGAATTAGGATGTATGAGTTTGAATGAATTCTCTTGAGTATTCTCTTGAGCGTTCTCTTTTTATAACTCGGCTTACTGTTATTTTGCAATCGATAAGTTGTAAGCAGACGACGAAGGGCTTTCAGGCAGACCTCCTGGTACGCTCGATCAGTCATGATATAGAGATGTCGGACCACTTGTAAACAGACAGCGATCAATTATACAAGCTCAATTTGTCAAACGTATTACTGGAGCAACGAAATGTTTACGTAAACACGCAATCCCTAAAATGTAGACTCTGAATCAGAGCTACATGTTTATCGTCAATTCCTTTTATCCAAATATGTCAGAGCATTTTAATCTTTACTGCACGATTTGGGTGTTCGATATCCCAATGAAATTTTCATGCAAAACGAATCACTCTACGCATCTTCTTTTCGTGTTTTTTTTTCTACTATGTATAAATTTCAATTTTAAGAAAAACGCTGACGATTAAACAATTTTTGAATATCTAAAGAAAAGCTTGTCAACCTACGTATATATTGAAATAAATATCGCGTAAAATATAAATTTTCAACTTCAATAATTACACAGTTTTATCTTATCTTACATCTTTACAAGATGATATAGTTTAGCAAAACATAAATTTTCAACTTCAATAATTACACAGTTTTATCTTATCTTACATCTTTATAAGATGATATAGTTTAGTCAAATATAAATTTTCAACTTCAATAATTACACAGTTTTATCTTATCTTACATCTTTACAAGATGATATAGTTTAGCAAAATATAAATTTTCAACTTCAATAATTACACAGTTTTATCTTATCTTACATCTTTACAAGATGATATAGTTTAGCAAAATATAAATTTTCAACTTCAATAATTACACAGTTTTATCTTATCTTACATCTTTACAAGATGATATAGTTTAGCAAAATATAAATTTTCAACTTCAATAATTACACAGTTTTATCTTATCTTGCGTCTTTCTAAGATGATTAGTTTAGGGAAATATACTTAAATATATATATAATGTTTAAATTTGAGTACCCTAAAACAAGCTAATTTTAGCGCATAGTTTTGAATTTATTTAAGGTCTTACATTCGCTGAAGATTATTTCCGAAAGGAGCGATAGTAAACGATTTTCAGTGACCTGGGAACACCCTAATCAATTAGAACGAGAATGGTTCACTGATCGTTGCGTTAAACAAAGATGTCTCTTCTCGAGAGATACAGGAAGTAAACTCCCGCCTGTTTGTTTTCGACCTCGGTCGCCGATCGCCAGCAACCGCAATCAAGCGGCAGTTTCTTTCGTGAAAACACGCCCACGCTCTCGTTCGATATGCGCATCCATCTTCGCTGTTTACCGTTTCGCGAAGGATTCGTACGAGCGGTGCTTCGTTTATCACCCATGGCACACGCGTTCTCACTGAATTACAGAGTTTTATGGTTGTCTGATGAATTTCATAGCAGGCCTTGGAAGCGTTGCCTGTTATTGGGGAGGGGCGCGGTTCTGAGCGCGCGAAGCGGCGCGTGTGTCCGCTTCGCACTGCGAGATGATGTCACGTATCAAAAGTACGCACACGTTTGACGCTCGGATACGCTCGGCGCTGGCCACCGGGACACGTGCAAACTAACGATCAGCTTATCGTTCGCATGCTAAACACGCGTAGGAAATGCATACACACAGAGCTCAAGGAGACGGGAACGAATGATTTTTATTAGTAGGTGCGATCCGTTTGCTTCTGAAAAAATGCGCGCTAACTGGGAGGGTATTACTTGTGTCAATTCGACACATTTTTCACCGATCCCGAATAAATAGTGTGTTCCACATTTTCTGTAATGAAAAATCTCTCTCTTTAAACTTATTTAATTTCGTGTTAGTTAACTAAACTAAGTTCCGCATTCGGGATATTAAAAACCATGGCTTTAGAATTTGTTTTAATGTATTATTTTTATATTTACGTACAATGTTTTAAAATGCAAAGAAAATCTAAAATATATTTTAATTATTTTTTAAATCTTTATATATATATATATATATATTAAACCTCTCAATGACAGTCATGACAGAAACTCAAACAGTTTTTCTAATTTTACTTCGTTGTCTTTGTGTTCGATTGTACCTGGTAACGCCTCTCACCTCATTGACAAAAATATAATTAAGTGTGCTCAGAATGATTTATAATTTTATTCATCAATTCGTTCAAGATATTTTGTTAGGTGCTCTTTCTAGACGTGCTAGTTTTTCCGTAGACGTTAATGATACTTGTGAAAATTGAAAGTACTTGTCAGAAACTAGATAGTCGGATAACAATATTTATGCTTTGGATAATTGCATCTAAATGCCTTTATATGATTCCAAGTCCAGGTACATCAATTTGAAACAAAGAATCAAATTATGTTAGGGAAAACGAAGAACGGATGAGAGTTAACGTTCCGTGTTTTTATTGGTTTATACATTAGCTGAGAATAAAATATAATGGATGGTTTACCCAAAATTAGATTAACTCATCTTTTTGCAGTTTTTGAGTACCGTAAGTAACCGTTCCAATATCCGAACACTCATGTCTTCCGACTTTGTTGTATTATTAAGTTCTTCGCGTTACCACACGGACGTCGCACTTATTTCAACAACATCAGAAATTTGATTCCTCAAAACTCCTTGCGTCAGTCATGGAAATAACAAGGCCGCAATAACCTTATCCTAATAACTCAGTTAAATTTGTTCTGCTTTATTAAATAGAATAAGAGGGTTCATAAACTTATTCAAGAGTCGTATAAATTGTTCTGTACAGTTCCGAGAATCGTATCTGTAATACCGTCGTCGGAGTGAAAACAGATAACTGACGAAAATAGCGTCTTATCACTACTAATCAGATTTAGTGTATATAGTTACCTTTTGTTCGACCGCGATCTACGTCACGTTCTACTTTCAGCGGCGGAGGATTCTTCTGATTGTTGCAAAACGCGTTCTTCCTTCGCGTTATGGAAATCCTTCTAACTCGTGAAACAGCTTGCAAATGGTTCAATTGCAAAGAAGAAGAACGTTAATAAATTAATCACTCTTTGTTGAACAGTGTATAATCGAGGGATACGCGAACTTGTACCGCGACACAGGTTGCAATACTGCAAATTGAAGTAATTGGCCTAATCTTTTTTACGCGGTGTTATGCAAGCCGGATGCCAGCTAATTAGTTAATTAATACGTTTCGTTCTGAAAGTGAAAACGTTTTCCTTGTTCCCGTGCAATTCGTCTTGCAAGGTTACGGTTACTTACACACTTTGAAATTTTCAATTGTTGTTTTCACATTTCCTTAGTGTTCAATATATTGGAAAGTTAAAGCACCTCACTCGGGTGTCTGATCACGGTCTATGGAATCTACTTCTAATACTAGTGACGGATCTTCGAACTCTTTCTTTCCCTGTGTTTCTTGAAAATTTTAAATTCACCTAAGTAAGCAAGACCCTGTATTCTGACGTACTCTAAATATTCCAAACGCGTATTTCCGAACATCACAATTTCAACAATCCTAATCACGACATCTCGAAAAATACCGGATCGATTTTCCTTCAGACTTTGCAACCATATTTCACAGATCGAAATCTAAAAGTCCAGAATTTTGTGTTTCCAATGATCCAGTGTAGAGTATTCAATTTACGAGAATCTAGCTTTCCGAATAAAATGTTTGTTTTTATTTTCAAAAGATAAATTTATCGATGTTTGGAATTGGTATTTTATAAAATACAAAACGCTGGTACGTTTTCGTACTGAAAGTTTTCAAAACTGCATGCGTTTTTTATGTTTACAGACAAGCGTAACCTGTTATATGGATTTAACCCCCTTAACTCCTTGGCGCCATTAAAAATTGTTATGTCGAAAGTTTAACTGTTATGTTGAAAGCATAATTGTTGCATGCGGTCACGATATTCAACTTTGTATGCATAAAATGCAGTAGGTCATATAAAATGGAAAAACCGTGGGTCAGAGAAACTGTTTTAAATTTTGCGGTAATTCGGCTTCGGGTGCAAACGACGTCTTCATAAAAAGAAGCAAAGCTAGTTTGAAGACCGACGACAGTTTCGATGTTTCAGTTGTTAAATCAATTTCACGCTAGTAATTTTTCGATCTGCAGTTTTCATCTTTTTCATCCTGTGGGCGAGTTTTCTGCTCCGTTTGCAACCGTACGTTTTTCTAACATTTCTTGTGCAACCGAATCGTTGTAGCAAGAGCGATGTTACGCTGAAACTTTATATTTGCAGGTTTTTTTATCGCTCTGCTGGGAAGTTCGCGTTGATCTCTAACTAATGGGCAGTTTTTGATTACACTGTGGAGATTATTTTCAATTGCTGTAAGAGTCATCATCGATACAGAATAGCTTCAATATTTAACTAAAAATTAGCCTTAAAACTTTTGTGATGTGTTGTCGTTGAGAAATTGGAAACATTTCTGTTAACCAGTATTGAACATTGTGCAAAATTTAAAAATGGTAGGAATAAATAATTAAAATATAAACTTCCTATTGGAATCGTTCTACCTTCGGACAGAAAAACTATTGATGTTTTATGAATTCGGTGTGATGCAACAAAGCATTACTCGCTAAACAGGAAGTGCGGCGATTATAAAGAACCGTGGTTGCAAATGTGGAATGCATACTAATGTATAATCTTTGGTGCCTTGAGCAGCAGTGAAAACTCTACCTTAACTTACTTCGTTAGCACAAACATGGTAATATATGCAGGAATGATAAGAGTCGTTGGGAAACGAAAAATGTTTATAAAGATAAAATCGGTAACCAGTAAAAGAGGGTATAATTCTTAGAAAATTTTACAAACAACCATTTTAAGAACTGTATAAAGTAAGCTCCATTTCGAAATTCGTAGAATTAACGAAGTCAATTGGTAATTAACATTAAGCTTATCACGTTTTGCTCAAGACGGCCGATTTCACATTTTTCGTTTCAAAATTATTAAAATTAAAAAAGATACAACTAAATTGAACAAACTTCGCGATTCGATCATACACTGTAATAAAAATGGCTTGTCATTTTTATAAAGCAACTCGCGTCAGTCACTTTTAGAATTTGATAAGTTTAGTGTCAACAATTTAAATGGAATGTTCTAAATTTTGTATGCAGGTTATATTTGTTCAATATTCGTACTTCCGTTGATTACAACCAAATCTTTGTTACGTCAACGAGATTTCTTTCCGTAAGTGCTTGAAACTGAAAAAACCACACGACTGATAGACTTACGCTGTCACGTGTAGAGTTTTCGGTACATGCTGAAATTAATTTGTACACCAAATAGATCTTGTTTCGCTACTTCATCTTTTTATTACTTTTGTATCTTTTCATTATCAAATATATTTATTCGTTGCTATACCACGCAAAATTACTGTTTAAGCATTTAACAATACCAAGAAGAAATTTACAGCACCGAAACAGAAAAAAATCACTGAGATCACTTCGCGTTAAAGGGAGGCGCAAGATTACATTTCAGCGTCTATCGAGAGTCGATTCTAATATAATATTTTCGAGCCAAGCGATTTCCTTACCATTGAACCGGTGTTTGGTTGTTTTCAGATTCAGCGCGTATTTGTCGTCGGACTTATCGCGGCCGCGCCGAATAAATTACACGTTTGTCTCCATTATCTCGACGGACTTGTTTTCATGGTGCCTGATCGACGAGACCAGACAGTGCGTCCACCGCGGAATCAAAAATCGAGCTTTGAAACGAACTCGATCGACCCTTATTCCGGATCTCGAAATCATCCCCGCGGTCGGAAAAAATGCGACTGTGATTGACGGCAGTAGTAGCAGTAGTGCAAAGTGCTTTAAATAACCTCGACTCTCGGTTGTTGCGTAAAAAGATAATCTCATGAGTAAAGTGGGTTGCCGTTCCGTTATCTTTTATGTAATAATATCGCTGGTCGTGCTCTCGATCGTAGACTAGCTTCTAACGGGCCCAAAGTTCCTGTGTTGTGGATGTATTTAGTACGTGGAAAACACATACACCGCGCCCAGTGCCGATGAATGCCTGGCAAACAACGCCGAAATGTCGGAAATTTCTTTACAACATTAACTTGTTTCTTTTTCTTACTGTTCACACGTTCGCTACCATCATTTATTTCGATGTTCGTGCACCTACATATACATATATTATGTAGTATATTGGGTGATCTTGATGTACCACCAGTCTTGATACCACTGATAGTATTGGTTAAGTTTCTTCAAGTTGATACATCCATCCCCTTTTCAAACATTGGCGGAGACATGTAAAGAATATAATATGTGAACGTACAAAGAAATTATAACTATAAATTTCGCACTATTTAAAAGATATACATACTATGTATGCATGTGTGAACGCATACTATGGTCTGCAAATACAAATAACTTCACTCGATTTTCAAAATATCGACCAATATGTAGTGGTACACGTTCAAAAGGCAAACTGTCCATAAAAGCGATAACCAATCATTATCGCGCATGATAGATATAACATTTTCCGAGCAAACGGAGAGTCCGCGTGTTAGTGGCGGTGAGCTAGATCTATGTTACGAATCTAAAAACATAAGTTATGGGGCCGCACGTCTGATCCGGTAGATTTCAAATTCTCAATTGCACGAATAGTGTAATAAGAGAACGAAATTGAGTTACAAGAATAGAGAGAATAAATATATGCAACAAAAATTCGTAGAGTAAATGGTTCATTCATGTATATGTTGATAAGAAGTCGCTTGGAAGCCTGTGCTTATTTAAATAAGTGCTGGAATTATATACATTATGTTTTTCCAGTTTCGCTTCATGACTCATTTATAAATACAGCCGTAGAAAGTGAAAGTCATCGTATAGGCTACATACTATACCAGTCATGTGAATAATATAATTTACAATGTACAAAAGAAATTGCGTAATGAAATTTTGCCATTTTGAAAATATTGCGACATGTAGCTGATATTTACGGAAATATTTAGTTACGCTCTCTACATTCTAATTATTGTCATATCAAAGATATTTGACAATAATTTGTAGCCTAAACGGAATAGCTATGTTACGTGTAATATATTATTTATTCGCAGAAGTTTCATGAAATGAAAATGTTATCGAATCACCGAACTCATATGCGCAAGAATTTTATTGTTACCAGCGGTTACACGATAAAAATCTGAAATACATGCTTGTACGTAATAAATTAGAGTTGAAGTTAAACAAATTTGTATATCTCATTATTAATTGTATGAAATTCCGAATAAATTGACAGTTTATACCTTTGTAACTGTCATAATCTACTGCATAGTAATTACCTAAATAGGGGTACTCTGGGGTCTCTTGAAAATTGTTATCTCCACGTTCATGGGAGCTCGTGAGGGTCTCCGGGCAATCTTCTGCTATCTCGTGTCTTAACCCATTTGCCCAACCCTTTGAACGCCTTAGGAGAAATCTCATCCATCAGAGTTTTCAAAGAGGTCTTATTTGGCTCTTCAAGTATTTACCATCCGAAACATCTCAACTGATCTTTCGAAGCTCCAGGCGTTCCCAAACGTAACCTAAGAATTTTGTTCCCATTTGGATCGTCACGAATGTTTTCACTTGCCATTTGAAGATATTGAAGATTCAAAAACTTGTGCAGTTTGTTAAATCTACTTTACGGTAGTTGAAAAAATGTAAGAAAATCAGTTCATGGTGTTTTGTCCGTACGTTTGGTTAGTCGCCTAACGTACATGCGCGACCGAACTATTGTACGCTGGATTCGCGCTTCCTACGGCAAATTAATGACGTGGAAGGGTCTCTAGTAGTCTTAGAGAACTTTATTTTTTGTGTTGTACTCTCTGCGAGCGCTGGTGGAAGAATGCTCTTCCAACGCTGGAAAGTCGTGGAAGAGCACCCGTGGATGGAGGTAGATTGTTTATTATTGGTCAAGGCACGAATCACCCCTTGGAGGGGGGTGTCTGCCTTGACCCTTGTTGGGGCCTGAGAGGGTTTCCCCAATGGTGGGACCTTTTTATGGCCCTTGTCTCTGGACGCAACACATGGTAGAAAAATATAGACGCTATATTAAATACTGGAACACACTAGAAAAGTGGTCTAAACTCTTAAGGAGAACGTTAGACGTCTTTAGGAGCCACACATATTATTCGCAGGGCTCAAAAGCCAATAGGTATGATTTTTGAAATATGAAAAATAAGATACTTAAGCCTTTTAAAATTTGTTCTGACTCAAATTCAATCATGATGAAGGCTTCAATGATGTGGCTGAGTAAACTAAATGATTTTAATCTTCTAAAAACCTTCAAGTGCTTGAAAATACGTTACTGTTCTCTGACACTGGACCTACCGAGCGTTAAAAGCAACTAGTTTCTGTAACCTTTTTTCAAATAACTGGACCACATTTCTCAAAAGATTATACAATTTTTATAGTATAGCACATCTGAACAAATAGATTGCCTACAAAAGCACTTTTACAATTACAATAATTATAAAATAAAGAATCTGAAATTTCTACGCATCTGTCACTTCCAGTGTTAAGAAACTAGGGTGCCTTTAGAATTTCCATACCGAATTCTTCCATAAGCTATTGTTTTAACATCCTGCGACGACAAGAACTTGCGTAAACTTTCGTGCTTTCGAGCAGTTCAGTTGTACTATGTCATCGCGTAAATCTAATCATTCCCAAAATTGTTTCGCAACCTGAGCATAAACAAGCCAAAGATAGCGCTTGGTGTTAGCTCATGCATAAAGGTAAAGATAGAACCTTCTTGTTTTGCCATCCCGCACACGATCCTAATCATCAAGCAGGATTATTTTTGGACCGCAGCGCGCGTATCACGCGGAAAGCCAACCGGAGAGTATCTCCATCACGAATTCACCATAAACTTTTTGCATCCTAACGATTGATATACGAGCAAACAAAAGCCATTCGGCTGTTGTTTATTGGAAAGGCTCCAATTCTTTTGGAATTCGGTCTAATGGTAAATTTTGATGATAGGTTACATCCGTGCGCTCTATTCTCGACGACAGCTCGTATAAATTCGTACCTGGTCCCTATACCACTATTTTCCAGGCAGCATAATATGTACCCGCTGCTGCGTTCAATGTTGACCGATGAACGTGTAATTGCAGGAGATTACTCGCGTTCTCTGATCGCTGTGCAAACTTCGATGCAAGACAAACAAGAAAGGCGCATGTTTGATCGTTCAGTTACTAATTGTGAACGGCAGCACAAACATCTTATTCTTTCCACCTCGATCAACCTTCGATGATAATTCGCTACCGGCACTTCTTTTTCGATAACAGTTTCTGCAGTTACGAATGTTTTCCAAAAATTATCATCAATTTCAGAAATGTTGGGTACACACGATGTGTTACGAAATATTTGCCGATTCATCGAATAGGATATTAATACAAATTTTTGATATATATGATGAACAAATGATATTTTTGAAATCCTCGTCCCAGGAGTATAAATATGTAATATGTTGAACAGAAGAACTTTTCAATATCCAAAGTAGGCTTTGTAAAATTTGATGTGCTAAGGTTACTACTTTTTCATACAGATTTAAAATTGTCGTATAAATACTCCCTATGCGAGTACCTGCTTCCTCCGTTTTCCAAACTTATAGCATATAGTATTGATAGTATCTAATACTTAGCGGCAAAATTGATAAATTAAACTCAAGAGCGTTCCAGCACCGGCAAAATCCACAATGGTAGTCGTCGTGAATATTCGACGCTGCGAGTGAGTGCGTTAAATTATAAGGCAAACTTCTCCGCGAGAGAAGAATTGCATATCGTCCCTGATACTGGTTGACTTTTATAATTATCCCGTGAATCACTCAACGCGCGAAGAAGTTTCTGATTCGTGTCATGGCTCGAAAATGAAAAAAAAAAAGAAGAGAAAAACAATGAGAAACTGTTAGCCAAGTGACGAAGCTCGATGAATTTACATGCTCGCGGTCCCGGACGCTCTTAATCCACTGGCCGTATAAAGCGAACAATTCTTCATTGTATCGATCGGACTTGGCTGGTTTAAACTGACACATCATTTATGCGTCGCGAACACGCTATCGGTCCCTTTAATCTGACATCGATGACGTTGGACAAATGCGCGAGTTTTGTCGCGGAACCGTCGTTAAAGGGATGCAAATTGTATGCAATTTTCCTCGCCAGTTACGCATTAATCATCGAGGAACAGAAAGAAAAAAAAACGCTACCCGAAAAATGACTGATTGCTGTGTCAATAAAACGCGCAATCGTTGTTCGGATAATTCATTCAACGTAACTGTGCGACAACGACCGACGATCACAATGGGAACCTCGAAGTGTATTCCTTTAATAATAGCACATTTGTGAAATTTTAGATCATTGAATTATTAACCCCTTGAGCGACACGGTTCACACTGGCGTAAGTCTGCATCAAGGCGACAGCAATATTCTGTCGCTAGCGTATATACAGTGGGTAAGAAAAGTATTCGCATACCTTTTGAAATTCGATAACTTTTTTTAAAACTGCGCTAAATGACTTGAATTTTGTTTAGATAATAGAGGGACTAGTATACTAGACAATGACTAAAATGCTCTTTTATAACTTTGCTGTTACTTGGAATGACAAAAAAGAAAATGCAAATTTTTAATAACAACTATACGAAAGTATCCCGTGCGTCATAGTCACCACGAAAAAAATTCTGCTTCTTGTGAGCACGAAAACACAATACAACCTCGCAAATAAGCAGATCTAACATAAACATTGAGATATACAAGGAATTTCATAATTCGTACACGTACGTCATTGCCGCTGTGAGTGGGCCCAATTAAACAATATTTGTTCTATTAATATTCTCTATAAAGATTTCTAAAGTTATAAATATTGATAATATTATGTAAGATTGTGGGATGCACTTTTCCACTTTGCCATATAGTTTTCTTACAGTGTACAAAGCTTCGAAAGATGCAGCTTACTAAAAAAAGGCACAGCTTTGGATAAACAAACCGATACGCGACCAGCAGACAACCTGTAAGTGTTGTGCAATCAGAGGTATCTCAGAAAGTGACATCTTGGCCGATGCAACAAGTGTTCTCGCAGCATATACTGTTTTCTTCTAAAAAAAACTTCAACATTTCCGACCGCTGCTCTTTTTGCTGTGAGCTGTATTGCTGAAGTGAGCTTTACTGTCCGTGTTTTTCAACCATCGGATGAATTTTCTGGCAAACAACTGCTAACGCGTTCCGTACTGCGTGGGTTACGACTTGCATACGAACCACGCGTCTCGTAGTATGTATCTGTTTCGAGTGAGAAAAACTTTGGAACAGTAAGAATATTCGAAGATTTTCAAAATTCATTATCCTCCATTAAGAAAAAGAATCGAATGTTTATTTAACTCCCGTGTTTCGCGATTAATACAGACAATTTTGTTCCTGCATGAAAGTGCGCAGTTTACTTACGTTTTAAAAGAGCACAAACCTGTGCTCTTTAAAAATACTTTGCGGATAATTCTTCTATCGACAGTTATCAAACTCCTATGGGATAATAACGTAGCATGTATTTTCTAGAAAGCGTGTTAAAACAACTAAAACAGTATTTCCCAGGCCGAACTTTCTACAAGACTTGCCTCACCGACCCGATGTACCGCCAATACATATCCGCGATAGAATAAAAGTTAAAAAAATTAGAGTCCCGTGAGCAGACCCCAATTTAGAACTCGTCAAGAGCAAGAACTCAGTCCCTGTTCCCGGTTCCCATTGAACGCCGATCACAGCTCCAGACCCAATAAAAACGACTCGAGCAAAGACTACAATGTGGCAAGTTAACAATTCCCTTTTACGAAGTTTCGCGTGCCACTAATTTATAGGAGGAACGGTTAAGGTAGAATTTTGTAGTCACAGCCGATCAGGTGTACCGTCGGTCATTACTGTTGCCCGGTTCGTGAAATCGTAATCGCTCGTCTTGCCATCTTTTAACGACCGGATTTCTAGCATTGCCCGGTCGTCCGTAAAATCTCGTTCAATTTCTTCATCTTGGATGCCGGCGTTTGGCATATCCGGATAATCGGTATTTCCCTTCGTTTTGCTTCCCCTTTGCGAAAAATGAGTCACAAAGTGTTGTTCTATTTTTCCGCCGGCCGCGGTTAATTAACAATCGCAACGATACGCATCGGATTCGCGGGCAGCTCTCGCGGTAATAGTACTTTCACTCGTATTATTTTGCTTCGCCGCCGACGGAATAATTCGATTCGAAGAAGAGAGTTGACGGTGAGTCACTCGTCGTTGTTTCCACCGACGCGGTACGATGCACAATCGTTTTGAACACGGAAAAGAATGAATCTTTCGGATATCCTGCACACATATTTTCCCTGCAATTCTCTATGAGCATAGTGAAAAACTTTTCTGTAAACTCTCGTTAATCCCTTGCGCTACCATTTCTTTCACAACTACGTTGATTAACACTTTTTATTATTTATAATATAAACGAGACAATTTTTGCTTCTTGTATGTTTTCATTGCCTTTCATTCCTAGATCTTGATAACAGAAGAATCACATTTTGTTTCCATTTAGAAAGAATGAATGATCTAGTGTGTTTTAGGAAAAATAAACGTTTACACGTGGTAGATTATATGTGAAATTTTTGTCACGAGCCTGCCTCGTTATAGCGCATAAAGATAACAGCAGGGGTAGGTCGTTAAAGTGAAAGAACAACAAACCTACAATTTGGAGTAACAAATCTACATATGAAGACAGTTGCAAGCATTTGAAATATTAACCCCTTAACGCGCAGAAACGTATTAACACGGGCGTGCAAAACCGGCCAAAATGTGCAAACCCGTATATATACGGTCGGCGTCGCAACTTATGTCGCTAAAATGTTCAGATTCGAATATATGAAAAACAGTACGATGGGTACAAAATTCGATCTGCAATGCGATTCAATATTCACTATAATTATTTATCCACTATTTTTATTGAATTTTTAGTAATTTTTGCATTTTTTTAAAAATATTTATTGAAATTAAGGTCCAAATATGTATTTTCTTAGATAAAAAAAATTGATTTTTTTTGGTCGGTTTTTTTTTTTTAAATTGTGCATTAAGGGGTTAAAAAATAAATACAATTTAGTGATTTCCTCACTTGTTTCAGTAAGACACAAGTTTAGCAAAGAACTGTACTTAACAATACAATAGAAGGTTCATTAAACGTAATTAGATTATATCTCATTGCTTAGAATTGAATTGAACTTTCGCAAGGAAACAAACTAGAAAGATAAGTGTGCATAAAAATTGTAGTCGTGTAGTTTGGATAAAATCCATTTTTAGAATTAACTCAAGCAATTTCTGTAATCGAAGAAAGTTTAGCGAGATTTATTATAGTATCATATTTGTTGTTACTTAGAGAACACACATTCTTCGGGTAAACGCGAACAATACGGACGTCGAATAACAAGTTGCGAAAAACTGTTTTCCACAACGGTCACATATTACCGGCTATTCTATGTATAATGGTTTCTTGGGAAATACGAATGGTTTCCTGGTAATACAGTCAAATTGTTATACGTCGTCCGAATCTCCGACATTATCATAGTTGTCGCGCCGCGTGTTGTAACGCGTGCATTTTTCCTCCTCCTGCCTGCTCTCTACGATTCACCTGCCTTCGAGCACGTTCCGGTTTTACAGCCGCGATTAGAAGAGCGTAAAACAAGCATGCAGCCCGAATGATTCATACGGAGGCGTCTCCTTCGCGTAATAATCCACGGGGCCACCGGCGTCTTTCGCAAGTGCCGTTTGCAACAATATTCGGTCTCTAATTTATCCTGTTCAACACAGTCGCCGCTGCTACCTATAATTCAGCCGCGAGAATTGTGCGAGCACGTCCTCAAAACTGTATCGAGGAACTCTAATGAATCTTCCGGATCTATTATTATACACATGTCTCTGTCGACTCTGACGCGATGTTTTGCGAACGTCGCCGCTTTGGACTGATGCCGTGCAGCATTTTAGCGGCACGGTTTCACAGACACGAGCGAAACGGAGCACAATGAATACGCTACCATCCGACGAATGGAGATGCTTGTTATGCGTGGCGGCGCATTGTATAATGTAACAAATATACTTCGGCGGAGTGCAAAATAAACGCACGACGCTCGTTGTCGAGACTCGTGTATTTCAATTCAATCTAAAACGGTTATGTTGGAGTCGATTTATTGCTGGTTACTGTGTACACTGGCATACGTGCGGGGTGAACTGCATCATCCTAAATGAGTCTCTTGTTGTTCGGGTCCACTTAAATTATTTTTATGCCGGAGAGCACAGTTCGAAATGAATTCCAATTAGAGTGCACATTGTATCGATTTTTAATGTCTTTTTTTTAAATGTCTTTCTCGTGGTAAAATACATGTATTTACCTGAATCTCTCCAGTGTCTACTAATCAAATATGAAAGTTATTGTTGCTGTTGAAGAATCCATGCATCGTATTACGTAGTACAAAATGATTTTTTAATCAATCCACACATCTAAGGCGACCACAGTGGATAATTCAAAATGTTATCGATAACATTAAAACGTAGGGCAATTATTCAAAATCTATGCAACATAAATTGCAGTTTCAAATACGAACGTGAACGAATTTGAAGAACTTAGTTACGACTCGGTCAAAATGTGTATGATTGATGAGATGTTACTTTTGGTCTCCTTACTAATAAAGTCACTTGCGCTTATCGAAAAAGCCAAATTTTAATAGAACGAACATGCCGAATATAAACGAGTTTGTTACTATTTGGACCCAGTATTTTTAGTCGAACTTCTTGCAGCGCGTTGGCATATTCTATCTGCAGTCCCGTCATTAAATCGACAGGAATGTTTTAGTTGAAAGAAACATCAAAGTTTTACGGTCCGGAGTAAAGATAAAATGGATGTGCGTCAACAACAACCTCACCAGTTTAGAGCTAATCGCATCACACGATAGAAATATAGTCCACCTGTGCCGGTTTATCAAAAGCAGAACGCCATGTTCGCTTTGCACGCAGTGAATGCGTACAGCCGGGTGCATATAAGAATGAATCTAAAAGAGAAATCGCTAAATCTGTTAGTTGATGTAACAATTTTCTAGCTTGTGGATAAACAAACCTTGATGAATGTAGGCCAGTAGCAAAAATCAGCAAGCAACTCAAAGCGGACTATCACGTGAACGCTTCGGGAACGTATTATTTCCGAGGCCGTCGCGTCCCACCGATTCGAATGTTGTTAGATTTTACAACGCACTTCTCTTTGTCACAACATTGTCACGCCGCGTAAAGATGTTTCTAAAATTTCACGAGGTCACCGTTTTCCACCGCGTCGATTCGAACGGGGCGATTCATGTTCTTTCGAAACATGATTTATAAAATCAACGAACTCGTAAAACTATAAAAATACACACGAACGCCGATTTACGATGCGACCGGATTAAAACGCCGCGCGAGGTCATTGTTTTGAATCCACTCGGATACTCCAAAATCCGTGGATAAATAGTCGTCTGTGGTAAAATTACGTCACACCTACGCGAGCGAACCGGAAAACAAGCTCGTAAACGTGTCGGAGAAATATATGGATACCATCTGAAATTCTTTGTTTAGTCAGCGAGGTCATTGTTTCTGTTTAATACCATTAGGAACTCGTCATAACTAGTCTGCGAATCTACATAATGTATAATTACCGATCTTTCTACGGTAATAATCCCGTAACCCCGGGATTAGCCTCATTCTCTGTGAAGGATTCTATTAGATTCTGCATGAAATGATAAGTTTATAAATAATATTCGAAGAAAGTAATGTATATATATTTATACTGACTTATATTATGATTTTATACATATATTTTGAAAATGTCCAGGAAGTATGATTTGAGCAAACGGGATCGTAGGTTGTACTGCTTTCTCTCTACAATCATACCTATTCCTGAAAGACTGTTTAATTTGAGGCTAATGTTTTGTCAAATGTTATTTCATCAGATTCTCACAAAATGATAAGAACTCTGACATACAATCTTGGTCCATTAAATTGTAACGGTAAAGGTCCATTAAACTGTATTGATTCGCTATATTATGATTCGTTACAATGTGATTTTATTAAAATTTCAAACATGTTTCAACGAAAAAATATTATTGGACTCGAATGCCCATGTTCGCTGAATGGTTCAAGTATTTCGTTTTTCATTATCAGAGTCAAAGGTTCTTTTCATTTGCCACAATCATTATTGAACTACGGATTCTGTGCATTTATAACGAACATTAATAAACTTTGAAATAACAGAAGGTTCAACGTACTTTATATATGTATAACTACTGCCTCTTTTAATTCGCGTAGAAAATGTTAATTTTCCACAAAAATCTGCAGTCTGGTCGTTACAGTCGCACACGTCAAATATGATTTCACAGCTACAATTTTAATTAATAAAAAGACTTTATGAAAGCAGCCTTTGTTTTCTACAAGAATATTATAATTGACTACTTTTCTCTAGATCTTCGAGTCCCTAAACCAATATCGGAATTATTAGAAATCGATCTCTCCGGGTGGAGTCCCCTCAGCAACGATTCGCCAATATCGCGACGTGTTTTTGTTAAGAAAGCACGCGCCGCTGCCTTAATCAGCCGTCGCGGAATATTCGCGTTGGTCTACGGGAGCGTTTAATCTACCGTCTCGATCAGAATAAGGTCGAGGATCTCTCGAACCGTCTGCGAGCAGTGGATTCCGCCGATACGACTTCTACCGCGGTTGTTTGCCGTCGGTACGATCGTTTCCGAGTCGGTCGGGGAACGTCGTCTTATGCCGCGGAAGAAGAATTAGGCCAGTCGCAAAATAGCATACACCCGGATACGTTTGTAACGCGGCGCAGTTGTCGTCGCGGCCACTCGAGGAGCCACATTTTCGCTGCTCGTGTCTTCGCGCCGCACGTGCGATATTCTTCGCTCTGAACACGCATTATCACGTGGCAACTCCGTGGCTCAGTCCTCTATGTCACGTGCCAGAACTCGCGCACTCCAATTCCCGCCAAATCGCAGAAGAACTCCGGTTCCGTCAACATCTTGCCGTATTTTCATGAGTCCGATTCGTGATGAAAATTATTTTGTTAAGTACGAATATTCTTCCGGTCTTACAAGCCGAAAGAAAATTCTATTCTCTTGTCAGAAATATTTAATACAGCTATTTTATGTCGATACGTACGAATAACAAGCATCCATTTATTCAGATTTTTTGCGATTTTTATTATAATACACACTGGCGTGAATAATTGTAGACTGAAAATAACTTTTATATTTTTAGTGATATTTAAACAAAACTTAACAATATATTTCTACGTTAGAATTAATAAAAAACAGAAATATACAAATATGATACATTGTTAACTTTTCCTTTAGATATCTCTAACAATGTGAAAGTTACTTTAAGTCTATGATTATGCACACCACTGTATCTAATTAACTTTGTGGAATAAATTCCCTGTAAATGTATCTTTACAATTTGGATAATCGTAAATTAAAAAATTTGAAACGTGTCACTCGGACCAGTGTTATCGTTCGAAATTAAGTAAATAATGTTTTCTCGACAGTTTTGGATCAGTTTGGCCCATATTTCTCAGAAATGTAAGAAACATTATTTATTCAGATTTTAAAATGTATTTTCGCGTTAATATTATTCGGTGTATCGGTTAGAATACTCAAAATGTAAAACGGTTCAAAAAGTATATATATATCAACTTTTCATTTTCTATATAGATAATCTTGTCAGAAATAAATCGTTGGAATCTCCAAAAACAGTCGGAAAACTAATTGTATCTTTACAAAGTTTTTATATAATGCTGGCAAATTGTAAAGACTGATATACCACAATGAATTTGAATAGAAATGGATATCATTGGCCCATATTTCTCAGAAATGCAAGAAACATTATTTATTCAGATTTTAAAATGTATTTTCGCGTTAATATTATTCGGTGTATCGGTTAGAATACTCAAAATGTAAAACGGTTCAAAGAGTATATATATATATATATATATATATATATATATATATATATATATATATATATATATATATCAACTTTTCATTTTCTATATAGATAATCTTGCCAGGAATAAATCGTTGGAATCTCCAAAAACAGTCGGAAAACTAATTGTATCTTTACAAAGTTTTTATATAATGCTGGCAAATTGTAAAGACTGATATACCACAATGAATTTGAATAGAAATGGATATCGGAAGAGATGTTTTATGAGTGTACCAAGGCTCTTATTGGCCTATTACAACTGAATACAAAAGTAGCGTGTTAGAAACTACGTATCAATGTTTTCTTGACATTATAATTTGCATTGGCATTTTTTTCTTGACATTATAATTGGCATTCTGTGTTAGTCTGTCGCTCGAAGGTTGAAATCTTATTCGTTAAGAAACTTGTTTATATCGTTGTTATACGAGACTCCGTGCAAACAGTTATGCAAAAAAATGGTTATTTAGCAATGGAAACCTACAAATTACACAGAGAAAAATGCAAATTAAAAGTATGTAGTATGTATAGCGCATTTATTTTTCGTACTGTATTTTCGTTCTTACAAAACTATCTTCATATCTGGAAACATGTATCGCAACGTGCAAATTGCTTCTTCTGTTAGGATGGCGATTCTTTCCCCCGATTGATTCTCACTCACGTACACAGGATTCCTCGCGAGACTTATTTATAAAACTATCTAATCATTCAGCGGTGATAAAGTTAATCTTATTGTTAGTTTTGTCGCTCTACGGTTTTGCAATCGATACTTCATTATCCACGTTTGAAAAAGCACCTTATCAAGAGCATTGTTTACGTGTTAGATTTTGAGATGTCCGTAGACGAGTGATAAATATGAATCAAGTATCGGATATGTAGCCCATATTAATGCCGTCTGCTATACAGATATCAGACCTCGTCAATACTTGAGGAATGTATCAATGACCTGGCAATTTTTGAAAATACAAAATAGAAAAAGATTGACGATCTTGCTAATCGCAATAATGTATAATCACAGTCGCGAAAGTATACGTAGGTCTGGCGGAATATCGATTATCTGAAACAAATAAGTAAAGGCACTTTGTAAACATTCGATCATTTATAAGTTGTACATTAGTCCCTTGAGCGTTTATGTCGTATATATACGTCATGGTCAAAGTCCATTTACAGAGGCAATGTCGTATACGGATTATGAAATTCCTTATATATCTCAATGTTTATGTTTGATTTGTATATTGGCGAGATTGTATTGTGTTTTCGTGCCTATAAAATGTACAAATTTTTTCCGTAGTGGCCGTGACGTACCGGCTGCTTTCGTATAGTAGTTGTGACGTATACATACATATACTCCAGCGATGAAAAATTGTCGCCACCCAGGTGCAGACTTGCACTAGTTAACCGTGCCGCTCAAGGAGTTAACAGATTCTAAAATAATAACGACGCTTGCATATTGTTTACAAAGAACAGGCAAGTAAACCGAATACAGAACATACAAAAATCTATGACCGGTCATCATGAATGATAACACAGCCGTAATAAGAAATTTCGTGAATTTTAATAGGTTGCGGCTCCGTTAACGACTTATTAATGAAACACAAATTAACACGATCGAAAACAAGATGTGATTTTACTGCAGTAAATCATTTAAAAATAAGTTTAATTGAGATCACGTACACAGTGTTAATAAGTGCAACACTGTGTGTGTGTGAATTCAATAAAGTTATTTTTAAAGAATTTACTGCAATCACACCTTGTTTTCGATCACAGGCGAATATAATACTTGGTAGACGGGTCAGAGGCAAATGGGACAATAATACTACATTAACAGTTGAACCGTGAAACATCGTGATTTTTTATTTCATACCATACACATAACTTATACTTCGTTCACTGCATCGTGAAAGATTCAAAATCTTTGGCCTTTTAGATTGGTTAACAGTTATACCGCATAAAAATAAAAGTTTTTTGAAAAAAATTTTTGGTGGTAACATACCTCTTTCGATTAAACAAACGATTTTACTTTTTTGAAAACACGGAAAAGTTGATTTTTGGCCTCTGAATCTCATTTATTTTCCACTGTGCATCGTCGCAGCCAATACAATTTCAAGTTCGCCATCGCGCCGCTATTCGTCCGCTATACTCGTTCTCCGATTTGTCCATGTTTTTCGTTAATAACTCGTTAACGAATTCGCGGAGAAACTTTTACTAAGGGAAAAGTTGCTTTAAATCAATTCAGAAATCCACCCATTACAACATTTTTGGGACACCCTGTATATTATAAACGAGTCCAGTTCGGTACCGATCAGGTACAGTTAGATCCGGGAATTAGAAGCGACGATGTCCAGGGATCTGTCATTAGCATCGGCCGCGGAACAGGAAGGAACCACGGGCTATTAATTACCCATTGTCTTCGTCCTGTAAATCGATCTACTTTCGCTGGCAGGGACGAAAGTTGGTTGTTCACCGGCTGCAATCCGCCGGTATCGTTCGATAAACACTTTATTTTGGGTCGTGTCGAAACGTTGCGGTGGTGTGCCGCATGCCGTGCACCACCTAAAAATATACTACACCGCGGACCGGCCCTTACCCTCTCTCCACGGCACTCTCACCGAAACTGCAATCGAAAATAACTTTCCGAAACACCTGGCACCCCGACGTTGTATTCTGCACGTTCGATGCGGCCACCTCCGTTCACCCCTAAGCTCTCCGTCTCTCCTCGCCTCTCAACAATGTTTTTCCACAAGGGACGCACCTGTCCGACGAAATTTCTCAGGTTTACCGCGAGGACAGGCGTCTTTGAAATTTTCAATTCACCTCCACCTCTACGCTGCACTAGCGAGTTGCGTTTCTTTTATGCTAGCAGGCTTGATCGTTCTTAGGACCCAGTTCTAGGGGATCTCGGATCGCTCGACCTTCTTATACCAACCGTTTTTCGAAGAATACGAAACTTGAAATCTATATCTTTGTATATAACTGCTACTATTTACAATTCACCTCCACCTCTGCGCTGCACTAGCGAGTTGCGTTTCTTTTATGCTAGCAGGCTTGAGATCGTTCTTAGGACCCAGTTCTAGGGGATCTCGGATCGCTCGACCTTCTTATACCAACCGTTTTTCGAAGAAGAAGAGAGAAGAGAGAATACGAAACTTGAAATCTATATCTTTGTATATAACTGCTACTATTTACAATTCACCTCCACCTCTACGCTGCACTAGCGAATTGCGTTTCTTTTATGCTAGCAGGCTTGAGATCGTTCTTAGGACCCAGTTCTAGGGGATCTCAGATCGCTCGACCTTCTTATACCAACCGTTTTTCGAAGACGAAGAGAGAAGAGAGAATACGAAACTTGAAATCTATATCTTTGTATATAACTGCTACTATTTACAATTCACCTCCACCTCTGCGCTGCACTAGCGAGTTGCGTTTCTTTTATGCTAGCAGGCTTGATCGTTCTTAGGACCCAGTTCTAGGGGATCTCGGATCGCTCGACCTTCTTATACCAACCGTCTTTCGAAGAAGAAGAGAGAAGAGAGAATACGAAACTTGAAATCTGTATCTGCTACTATTTGTGCACGATCCAGATGGAATTTTGGTTAGTTGCTCCATTGGGCCGTGTCAAATGAAATTCCGGATTTCATTTAAAATGGTTCTAAAGGTGTCAAACAATCTTCAGTCGAAGAATAGCAACTCAACAACAGAAATTTGGCATTTCGTATGACACATTTCATATAATAGAACTTTGAACAAAGCGGGTTCCTTTATTTTTATTGTTGTCTTAAAGGACTTTTTTACAGAATGTGAATGTTTTAAACATACATATTTTTCAATATCTGATAAGAAATACTTGAAACAGATTTTTCTACAGACTTTACTGTTTTAAACAGCTGACACGATATCTGAAGTTCTACTTTTCTAATAGATTTCAAATTTTGGAAGAATCTTTGGCAGACTTTACCGCTAATGCATGAACTAAAATACAGTAGAACTTCGATTATCCGAATTCAAAATTCATATAGTTGTTAAGTTAAGTTGTTAGTTAATTCCTTTTTGTTTTGGATAATTTATTGATACAATAGTATAAGATGATAGGTCGAGGTTTAATCGAGATCCTTTTATGATTTCATTGTTATTACTTGAAATAGCCAAAAATCTAGATAATAAAGATCGAGAAAAATCCAGTTCGATTAATTGAGGTTAATCAGAAATCTTCATTTCTGAGAAGAGAAGGGAACCTATTTTGAATCTTAAACTTCGATGAGTGCATGAAGAAAATTTTAAGCAAAGTATTTCGTTTCTTTGTACTACTTCAATTATGGTGTCTCCAACCATACTCTGTATTACTTAGAAGTGTTTTCAGTACATGCATAATTGAAAAGCAAGTTCTTTAGATTATTCAAATAAAAATGTTATCATTTTTATATTTTAAATTCTAGGCTTACCTTGAATTAAAAATATTATCTTATCTCGACTACATGCATCTAGTATTTTAAGTAGTATTTGCATCATGGTGTGTGTTGCTCTACATTTTAGTCGGTTCTGTTTATTACCAATAAAGTGATACTGAAGTTGATAGTATAACATGATTTTTCTTGTAACTTACATGTTGTGTAAAAAATGTGTCTGACAAAAACTGTTTGACATAAAGAGGAGCATACACGACAACAATTAATTTTCTGCCATTTTCCGTTTTTATGAAGCTCACTTAACAAAATATGGAACACTTATACATGTATCACTCGCATTGCTTAATCGTCTTCGTGCTTGCATCGATTGTAGTGAACAACACTTTGATAACTTTTTGCATTAAAAATCAACTAAATAATACCTTGGTAAAGATTAATTTTTGAATTCTTGCATCTTAATCATTTTTTATTCTATATTTAATAGACGTTCGGGAGACACGATTGGATGTTGCACATTATAGAGGATTACGTGTGTATAGAATAAAAATTCTAAATTCAGTGCTGAACTAAAAACATAAGTAGTGAAAAGCTATTTTGTAGCAAACAGGAAAACGAAGTCCCTGCTCATTCGGCTATGAGATTATTCATGGGAACATTTTGGTTAAGATATGCTGGCATAATAACTATCTCGACGAGTTTACAGATTCGAGTCACCTTTCTTTTCTCGGTCCCGTTATTTATTGCCGAGCCGTTAGACGCGTATCGTGCATTAAACCGCTTCGCCGCGCCGTCAGTTTGTTGATTTCGATAAGATCCCGAGCGGAAATGATTTTGATTATTTATGCGCCGCGGGGAGAGCGTACTTTGAAATGGAACAGGAAAAACACCGGCATAGCACGTGCAAAAACACGGCATCGCGCTCCGTCGTCGTCGTCCTCTTTTTATCAGACAACGTTTCCTCCAGGTTCCGTGTGATATAACGCTTGGCTGATAGGGAGATTCTTAAAAATTGACGTCGGTAGATTGCGGCTGATCGGTGAGATCGCTAAACGGCGAAAAAAAAATTTCATATCGCCCAACGTGGGGCTCGAACCCACGACCCTGAGATTAAGAGTCTCATGCTCTACCGACTGAGCTAGCCGGGCGCCTGCAAGCAGATGGAACATCTCCGGACAAGCTGTTGATGATTCGAGATCAACGCTATAGAACCGCCACATCGAATTACCATTAACTGCTGATTCTCTTATGCCCGAGCATTAAGGATCTAAGACTCCACAGAAGCTCCAATGACGTTCGAAGGGTCTCTCGAAATTTAGTTCCCATAAGACGGCATTCGAGATTAATATTGTGCACACTGTTTACCATTAATTTTATCCGATTCAGATTCTAGCCGAAGTGGAACTCGCAAAGGAACTCGTTTTATGGTAACTACTCCCAGGTCCCTGTCTTGTTAATAAATAATGCTCCTTTGTAGGCGCTAATCCTATCAGCTGCCCGATCCCTTGCTCCGCGAGCTTAGCTTAGATCAGACATCAGATAATGCCGAGACCATCAACGCTGCTTGTATCTAGAATGCATCAATAGGAGATCCAGTCCCTTGACGTTACAAAAGGATTCATTTCTCATGTAACGTTTAGCGGATAGAGCGCGAAGACTCTACGGAACTCCTAACTAGAAAGAGCGGCCGTTCAGAACATCTCCTTAAATCCTTTGATGTTCAATCAATGCGTTATTGTATTTTATAGAAATTGTTTCACACCATCACGATTTTCGAGTAATAGTTTTATCGTGCCGCGGTCGTGATTCTACTGTTATTTATAGTTTGGATTTATTTTCTTCACAATTCCCTCGCGCGATAGAATAATCAATAGCGTTAAAGTGGTTTTGCGGCATAGCTGCTGCAGTGTGAAAAACCAACGAATATAATATATAATATATGAATCGTAATAAATATTGTCAGATTTGTTTGCTCTTCTCTATTCCATATTATAAAAAGTTTTCAATCGAGCACGAGTATTTATCATTGGAACTACTTGTATATGCAGAACGTAATAATTAAGTAACATTAAGTAATAAAAAATGTCTGTACGCTATGTTATATACAAGTTTCTAAATTTTCTCTATGGAGGTTATTTTATAATTAGTAAAAAGACAAGAGTATTCGCGAGTTAAAATTATGTCCAAAAGAAAAATTGAGATTTATTATATGAAGTCGACATGCCGGTAATTTTCAGACTGTCCGATAATTTCGACCGGCAGTGTAAGTTTCAGATGTATTTTTATCATGGTGTCGAGCAGACTCGGTGTGAGGATACCATTAACCGCCTATATTTGCAATTTGCCGGTGCTGGCAGGTTTCCAAGGGATGCGAGCTAGCACGATGAGATGTTTAGAAACAGCCTGCTTCCCCTTCCTCATCCCAACGCGTTTGCTCTTTCTCTGCCTTTTGTGAGAGCCCGTGCATGGGTCGATACACGATCATTGGGTTTTCTGGGTTAATCACCGAGCTTTCCGACGCAACGTACGCACCGGATCGTGTCCAACGTTCACGTTTTCCCGCGTCGCCGTTCTTTCTGGATGAACGACACGCTTCGAAGCACCTGCGTGTTCCTAAAAGTGTCGGCTGTCGACCAATTAATTAAGGATCGTTTCGGAAACTAGTAGCAAACATTTTGTGCTCAAGAAAGTCAAGCTCTTAACACTGTATTCGCAAAGTGGATTAATACACCGCGGATTTTATACTTTTTTATAATTTTATATATTTTATATATTTTATATATTTTATATATTTTATATATTCTATATATTTTATACTTTTTTAACAAAGACGAATTATATACTCATATTAAATAAATGTAACACTGAAATGAACACATTGAAAAACGCCGAATATTTAACTAAAAGAAAATAATCATGGAAAATTTATTTTTGTAGTTAATTCACTTAGTATAATACGATTCAATTAATTTTAATTTTGAGGTCCTTTTTCACCTTATCAAGATGAATATCGGACAATAAAAAAATATGTGATATATATTTTTGACAAGACTATTTTATGCCTTATATTTGATTACTTTATGCGTATTTATATTTTATTCGGTTCTCGATTCTCAAGTTAAAATATTGCTTTGTTTGTATACCAGTAATGATTCTCGTGATAATGATCATGCTCCGGGACCTTGATAGGATGCGTCGTCAGTGTCGTCAGCCGGTTTCATTCGTCGTCATAAAGGCAGTATCATCCGTTCGATGTCACAGTTGACGTCACAAGCGGAGCGTGGACGTGTCCAGATTCATGTATCGCCGGGGCACAATTGATCTTTCCTCAAAACGGACACTTCGCGATCCGTGATTAATCGTTACGTATTCATACATCGTGTCGGTGTAAACGGTGACGAAGAGTTCGCAATCGTTCGCGAAACAAATATACCTGTTTCTGGAACGCGGAATCACATTTAGCGGCACGATAACCCACGATATCAGGGAAAGTTCGTAACTAAATTGCAATTAGAAATCAATACATAAAAATCGATCGCATTCATCGAGTAAGCCGGTGTTTTGGAACAGGATATTTGTATTGGATTAATAGTCGAAAAGGAAAATGTTTAGCTATGGATTAAAAAGAAATTAAAAAATTATTTTATTCAAGAAGGTCGCATTGGAGAACATTGAAATATATCTCAAGATCTTTAGAAGATTCTCTTGACTATTTTTTGAAGTGTGAATGTTTTTTGATAATTAATAGAACAAACAAATTTTATTGCTTATGGCAATTTCAACTTCTCAAATGTTTAAAAAATCCCATTCGGCATTAGAATGTTAACTATCAAGGTACCCAAAAATGCCAAAAGCTAAAACTAGCAAAGTGACGTTTTTGATTCCCGTTTTCAGTTCCCAGTTTTAGGTCGTTAGCAGAACTTTGTCCGTATTTCAAACATTTTCCCCTCGGTAGCACGCACAGGGGGAAGAAGTAAGGGGGTGAAAGCTCTCGACAAAGATTCTCCGCGTTCGTGCGTGACTTCTAATATTGAGAACTTGACACATCGGGAAGTTAGTGGCTCGCCGCCAAGAATCTCTGCTTCGGGGAAGCCCCCCACGCTCGTTTGCTGGACGACGACCCTGAATCACTGGTATCGTAATGCTCCATCCACAACGATACCGCTTGCGTTCGATCTCGATTTCGGTTTGGATTTGGATGGGGTGAAAAATTGCTCGAGGAGGCGTCACGTAAACCGTGGCTTGCGGCTGAACCGCGTGCGCAGGAAAGGTTGTGTCCCCGTGCGGCTCGCCGTACACTATGACGACTCGCACATAGAAGAAAACCATATACGTATATTAGTGGAAAATTTAGTTTTTTAGTTTTAGTTTTTTAGTTAAAAGTGGAAAATTTAGATTTAGAACCGGCCTCGAGTTGCAGAGGTATTTTTGGTTTTATTTCCTGCCCGTGCAAATTTCATTTGTTAGATATATTACACACAGAGAAATTATTCTGGACAAACAAACAAACAAAAACTCATAAATATCAAACATAAAATTAATCATATGTCGCTCCAGACCTAAATCTAATATAGAAATACTTTATAAGAAGACCATGGATGCGTTATATTTTGTCGTTTGTGCGATTTTTCAACAGGCACGTGCCCAATTTCTTAAATATAAATTTACATAACCAAGATTCTTGCCTATATGTTAATTCGAACACTCTCGCATAATATAAAACAGTAAGAAAGTGTATTTACGACATCTGAATCTTTATTTATCTCTTCACATTTATCTAATTACCGCGCAACGATTAGATTAGTTTCGCATAGTACTCTATCGATACTTTTTATAGAGTGTAGATTTTGGACAGATGTTTTGCAATATTTCTGAGTCGCATAATACCAGGATTTAATATACACTGATTCAGCTGATACGGCGAGAGTATGCGAATAGATGTGTTTGTTCAGGCATTATTCAGTTTATGGAATTATTGTAAATTACAGGGACTTTACGAGTTCCAAATGCCATCGAGTACTAGTTGAGAAATCTGTTTTAGTATCTTGAAATCTATGAGTGCGATTTCTTTGGTTCACGGTAATCTGTGCTGCAAAAGAGGACGTTGTATTCTGTACAATTGAAAAATGCAAAGTACCTAAGTGAAGGAAAGTTTTTTTTGGATAAATGTAATATATTTATTTCACTCACGATAGAGTTGTATTGTTCTACTTATCGAAGTTCTTCGGTGCTGTTTACGTTATAAATTCTCCGGTTTGTCGTTAAAGTATAGATCAAAGTGTATCATAATATCCTAACAAGCACAACACGAAGTCTTTTAAACTTTTATAGCCTGTTTGTCTCGACTTCCAAAACTTTCAGACTAAAGTCTCATTTTTTCTACCATTACGAAGACAGATTGATATTATCCTTGCACTTTAACCTTCGTATTAAGCTGAGCTACTTGCTATAAGACTGCATCAAAATTAAAACCAACTTAACAAAACGAATAATTTGTACGATGCTGAAAATTCTGTTCGTTAATAAAACTAATTTATTGCAAGACAAAAAGATTCAGATGAAATTCAAGGATTTCTTTTTGGAAACCGAAACGTAAAATGATTTTAAGAAATTTCTTGTAATTAATTATAATGTTTATCTTATGTTGACTCAACCCAGATTACTGTCGTGAAATCTGCGAATAAAGCTGTCCAAAATAAAAAAAAGAACAATTAAACTTTTGACATTAGATTTATCGGGCTCTAAACGCGCCTATTGCATATTATTTTAGATTGGATTTAATTAAACGTCGTATATATATATATATATATGTATAATAATATATATATATAATATATATTTGTATATTTGTTCGAGTTCATCAAAAAAATTCTCATAGAAATATCTTC
Source organism: Megalopta genalis (assembly GCF_051020955.1). Lineage (NCBI taxonomy): Eukaryota > Metazoa > Arthropoda > Insecta > Hymenoptera > Halictidae > Megalopta > Megalopta genalis. Next base: position 12,588,987 of record NC_135018.1, on the reverse strand, counting down.
ATAATATCGGCAAGTATTAAAGGCAAATCCAGAAATCGGTCATTTTAATCGATTTTGTGAATTACATATTAACGTGCTAAGTTTAGTCTAAAGTTAACAAAGGACAGCGAACAGTGTTTGAGACACTGAGCATTAGGCAAATACAAAGAGAGATTAAAAAAGAGATTCGTCTAAAGTCTAAAACATTCCTATTGACGCAAGTGCACCAGGCTTCGGCAACAATTTCAATATATGGAAGAAAGCCGATAATGATGCAAAACTTTGTAATCGTTACAACAGCTAAATGTTTTCGGTGAACCGAGGAAATTTTCCGTCATCGACCAACGATAGAGCTATGTTCCGGCTGATATTCGTCACGGAAAAATTGACAGTTCACGCAATTCATGGAAGACTGACTCCGAACCTGAAGAATCTGATTAATTATTCAACTGACGATAATTCTGGGGTTTCGAGCGACGTTAGCTCGGCAACACGAGAATCCGACCATGTCAAGGTTGCACTTCATTGTCACGTATTTTCTCGCCTCGGATTTTTCATTTTCGCCGTACGCTAGAGCTGTTTAACACGTTCCGTGCCGAGCTTTTTTTACTCGAATCTTCACACTTTGATATTTTACTAAAACTTGATGTATTACGTGCAATTATTAATTCTCGTACACATAACAACGTAACAAAAACTTATCAACGCCCATTCTTGCGGTGGAAATTGATTCTTCGGTTCTAAATTTCTTGTAAACAATTTGTTCAGTTCACTAAGTAAACATGCAAGCTTGTACCATCGATGGTATACGTGGCACGGAACGTGTTAACCCTTTCGCTACTACGGACCACTATAGTGGCTTTCCATATGATGCCACTGAGGTACTACGGACCACTATAGTGGCTTTCCATTTGGTGCCACTGAGGTACTACGGATCACTATAGTGGCTTTCCATAAGATGCATTATATTGCATAATGTTATTTCCTCTCATACTGTAAATTAAAGAGCGCATGCTAAGACGTTATAAAATACCCTGGAATACCCTTTATTTATAAATACCCTTTGGAGAAAAATTCATTCAATTCAAACAGCTTAGGTTCTCCGCCGACCGCCGCGGAGTACCGACTTCCGCTGACGATCGCCGTCGCGTAGCGTGCAGTGATGTCGCAGCGCTCTGTTCAGCAGAAGTACCGCGACGGAGAACCCGCCCGTAGCGAAAGGGTTAAAAAGCTTCGCGGCGGGCAAGGGGCAAAGTCACGGGCAAGGGACAAAGCTATGGGCAAGCGTCTTAGCGGAGTGAGGACGTGAGACAAAAAGAGCGAAGTGTTTACGTTTTCATGCCATGCTTCCGCTCTCACTCGCACGTATTACCGTTATACATATGTCAATCGTCCGGGGTCTAGAGACCGCCGATCGATGTTTGCCCTGGGCTGAAAATCGCTGCCCGTACGGGCAAGCTATTGAACAGCTGTTATACGTATACAAATTTTGCGATGATCGTGTGTGAAGCGGGGGCTTCTACCCGAAGATAATTCCTAGACCCTTACGTCACCTCCTGAATTACCTGAGTTACCTATAGGGCTCAACCTCGAACTTGCACATCAGCTCTCTGACTCACCACCCATAAAAAATGGCCTTTGAACCTCAAGCTTCTTACATCCCCCACCCTGATTCGTCTTCAACTATATAAGATCCCAAAACACGCAATAAACAGAATCATTTTAACAAGAAACCTACACGCCTTAACCCCTTGCCGTATTTTGACGAGTCCGACTCGTTATGAAAATTTCTGATAATAACTTATCGAGTATAGATGTTATTCTGTCCTTTGAAATTGGAATAAAATTCTAATCTCTTGTCATCAATATTTAAGCATTCGAGTAAACTTAGGCACACGATAAGCATCAATTTTCTTTCCCTTTATTGGAAATGGGTAGATAAATAAAAGTAAAACGCAGTGAATTAAACTTATCCCTTTTAGTTTATTAATTTGATGTACGAGGAAAGATCGTCTTTACTCTCCTGATTGCTCCAGGAGACTGAAGACTATTCACAAAGACGAAACCAAAAACGTCACCTAAAGACAAAGAGCACACTGTTCTATATACATATGAAATCATTGTTTATCTAATGGTACTCTGGCGAGACTCTCGGCGTCGATTCGTTTTTGCAACTTATATGCTAGAAGGAAAAACTTCTGAGTATTCAAAAGAGAGAAATTAATCCAATACCCTTCTAAGAAATTATTGCAATCGAAAAATGTCTAATTATAGTAACTGCGAAGAAGACGGTATGTCAAGGGGTTAACTTCGCTCTCCGAACCCATCCCTTAACGTACGCGTACGTTACAAGTATAGTTCCGAGTGTCGCGTCCCGTGACAATCGCACGCGAACGAAGATCACATTCCTTCCTTCCTTCCTTTCTTTCGCTCTTGTATGTACTTTGAATGACTCAACTTTTTACGAGTTTGCAACAAAAGAACGGAAACAGAGGAGCGAGACGACTTAATCCGATGAAGTGAACTCGTCGCTTGACTTTACAGTGACTATCATCAGGTCGTTGCGGTATAACAACGATTTAGACTAGCGGTGAAGATCTCAAATAGAATCTATCAGATACAAATGTCATTTGTTTTCTTTTAAATTTAAATAAAATATAATCCGTGTTCGTGAGCCCAATCTATTGCAGCTCTTCAACTATAGTTTGTAAATCTGTGTCACTTGTACATATTCTAAAGATTTCATAAAAATCGGTTGATACAATATTCGATATTCTGAAACTGTCTTAGGATTGCGAAATTCTTCGATAGCTTTACATCTTTACAAGATGCCTGAATACAATCATTTTTTCAAAGTGTGTAAAATCTTGTATAATCGCCGCTGTATTTATTTAGAACACCAACTCCAGTACCCGATAACCGAAAATTTTCGCTACTTTCCGAACCTAGTTTACCCCGAACTCGCACATCCCTAGTTTTCGCCAATATGATGCGTTCGATCGAATTAATTCGACTGGCTGCCAGAAGTAAACAGCTTCCTCGGGATGTTGCCAGAGTTTGGTTGAAACTGCTTCTCTGTTTCTTGTTGAACTACGAATCGAGTAAACGGGTGTGTGCGGATCGGAGAGAGAGATAATTGGTAATAATTAAGCAAATGAGGTTCATGAAGATACGAGGGAGGGCAAATTAAATTGAAGGAAGGATGGTAGAAATTGATCCATAAAGATGATAGAAATAATAATAATCTAAATCTAATATAAAAATAAGTATTATAAGCATTGATGACATTTTATGGTAATAGAATTATAGACTGAGAAACTGCATTCGATGAAGGCCATTATTTTGAAAATATTTACTACCATACTTCATTTACGAGAACGATAATTCTTTATTTTACAGCCTAACAAGTATATTAATATTTAACTTAACTGTATTGTATTACTGTCATTCAATTGAGTCACGCAGGATACTCATACGTAACGTTATCGCACACCATATACGTATGCATAGATGTATGAAGATAAGAACTAAACAAAACTGACATTTTCATTTCGAAGTCGATTTATTTTCGTTTTTCTCTTACCATGAACATTTTTATTAAATAATACAATTTGTCGATGCTTCATAAACGCATGAGAAAACAAACGATTAATTTAAACTCCAGCTGTTATCAGTCCCTCGTGTGGAACGATAAAAATCGATTGCACGCGCATTAATATCTTGTTGCAATTCAGTTACAGCTGCAGCTGCGTCTTTGATAGACAACCTTGGTTTTTATTATTCGCGATCGATTCTTGTACCAAACCATTAACGTATATAAATTATCGGTCCGTTTATTATTATCTCATTCTGCATTGATGTTAATTTTCTAATGATAATTCCGTGCATGTTATGTTACATTATAACGAGTAACGGTCGCTGAGTAATCCAAACAGTGGGAATTGAATAATGTTTAAGATCGGCAGTGCCAGATGTGCTCGGTTTTGCCATTGTACCGTAATAAGCTAAAAATAATATCGAGTATAGTAAAACTTCAGATGAGATACAATTTTTACAAATTGACTATACAATTGTTTCAAACTGCCTAGTACAATGTGAAAATTATGAATAAATTAAGTAACGAATTAAATTAAACGATGAAGGTAATGATGGCGATTGTAAAAATATTTTTCTGAATTGTTTTCATTCCCACATTTTAAATAAATTGCAGTCTCTGACTGTATTACTGTATATTAATCAATTACGAGTTATATATATTATCACTGTAGCATTATTTTGATAAGCGTAATAGTCGAAAGAAAGAGAACAAAATTCCTCTAATGACTAATAAAAGACAGTAATCTTAAATAACTGATTAATTATTGATTCGATAATTTCTGCGGTAAACGCATTTTTCTTTGCTCGTTTAGCTAAAACATCGTAGAAATACTTCATTAATTGGTATTTAGGGAAATATACTTTAATACATCATTATTTCTTTTAATTAGAATCCTGAGATTTATATGTATTTATATAAAATTACGGAAATCGTGATGAAGGAATTTTATTTTCTTTGACTATGTGCGTGTTAAACACCGTTAATTCTCGTATGTAATATGAGAATATGTGTATTTGCAACCAATGTTTATTATAACAATAAATTATTATTGTAAATTGCTCGCGTCGAAGTGGGTACATTGATATAGTATTTATTGGAAAGGAGTCTTCAATGCCTGGATAGCTCAGTCGGTAGAGCATCAGACTTTTAATCTGAGGGTCCAGGGTTCGAGTCCCTGTTCGGGCGTTTCTCTTCTTTTTCCCTCTCCGGGATATTCTTCGTTCTTAAATACATTCGCAGCAAAACGAATTAACATGGACTAGAAGAACTTGTGCTCTCAGTGCCCGGATAGCTCAGTCGGTAGAGCATCAGACTTTTAATCTGAGGGTCCAGGGTTCGAGTCCCTGTTCGGGCGTTTCTTTTTTTTTTTTCCTCCGGGACATTCTTTGTTCTTAAATACATTCATAGCGAATCCAATTAAGACGGACTAGAAGAACGTATATCCTCAATGCCCGGATAGCTCAGTCGGTGGAGCATCAGACGTGATGTTTAGACTAGAATCTCAGACCTTAAACTGGCCAAATGTTGAAACTATCTTATTCCGTAAATCAAGTCGATCACTTATCAAGGAATAAAAAGCATGGGCTAAATTCATTTAGCCATTTTTTATTAACATTTTATGTTAATAAAATTTAATTTTATGTTAATAAGATTTTATTAACAAAATCAGAGGTACTCATGATAAAATAGCAATCGCCCATAGGAAACTGTGAAACTGTGACCTTGGATACCACATCGACCATCATTTTGCAGGAAATGCACACCATAAAATCTAGCTTCAAAAAGCGCTAAATACTTATAGATCTAATGCCAGAATATTTCATGATAGGCAGCTAACAAATAGAATAAAAATTATACTATATCTTCTCATAATTAGGCCAATTATGTTCGAAATAAAATGCTTCAGATCTTGTCATAGCTTATGCAGATCTGCTTCATCGGATTATAAACACTGCGTAAGTAATAAAACGTTATACGATCGATCGAATATCCCTCCGATTGATTCTCACACGAGTTTAATGTTTCGTTAATATACCGCTGGCGCAGAAAATTTCCTTCTCAATGGATTTAATAGATATTAATAACATGTTTGCTGGCTTCAAAACTCTACCAAATAGAGATATTTATGACTTCCATCCTCTTAATGTTAAAAAATATTTGTGGATATCATTTAGTTCCCCGGCTATAACTAATCTAAAACAGATTTATACATTAGATTTATGTAATCATCCTGTACATAGCTTTTTTTCCTATTTATTTGGTTTACTTTTTACCGTGTTTATTTTTATACTTTACATTACCATATGTACAAGAGAAAATAAACATTGTTTAAAAAAACAGAGAAAGTAGAGTATCAGACTTTTAATCTGAGGATCCAGGGTTCGAGTCCCTGTTTGGGCGTGTTTTTTTCTCTTCTTAAAAAATGTTTTTAGTACTCGAACAGCGAACAACAATTTTCAACATATTGGTTTCTTTATTTCTTCCCAAACTTATACATAGAACACTGGTGACATAACCTTACTAACGGCCGTAATACTTGAAAGCTTTTCTTGTGTATTTACTACGATAATATGGAATATAATTGCACACTACTCTCCAATCGGTAAGCCAAGATATGAGAAGTGCTGTAGTCGTACCATAAACGAGCGCAGAGACTTTCCTGCGTAAGAAAGAGTAACGGGCCTATTACACAAGTTTAGGTTACTCTTACGATTTACAAAATATCTCTGACAAAGCTTCTATAAATTAAAATTTCTTTTTATCGAAACAGTACATCAAAGTTTATTACGATATTTATATTTTCTTGTGGCATTAAATTATTCGACTTTAACGAAGCCTGTCCCAGTTCGTGTACACCTGGTATGGCGATACTGGTATAGCTGACAAAGAATAATTTATGAGATTGAGTTAATCGTTTACCAGACTGCAGCTCGTTCCCGGATAACTGGCCATTTCCCGTAATACGATAATCTCTTTCCAAAGAAGGGAAACATTATCGTTTGCACGTTCGACGTCAATAAAACGTTTTACGTTATTAATGTAGCGACGAATGCAAAACAATTATGAATCTCGATTGCTTCTCGAATGGCATGTTCGTTACCGAAGTTCCGGAGTATTATCCGATCTATATCTTTTTATATGTATAAATTCAGAGATTCTGATATGAAGAAAAATCAAAACTTTTTTTACATTAACTGTACTTAAGTATCAACCTCGGTGAACTGGAGACAGAGAATGAAACGTTTTTTTCTTTTTACTCTTTGCGGCTTAGCAATTAGAAATACTTTCAATGTTCTGCAAATATCTGTACTGCAGACACGTATCGAACATATCCACGAAAATTTCGGAAAATTCCAAATTCATTTTTATTTTATTATTTCAATTTCCAATTCGTTTATGTTGATTTATATTCCTTGATTTAGAAGGACATTTATGCATAACAAGACTCGGCTTTTGTAATCCATTTATTAGGATAGTAGCAATTTTCTCGACGATAGACGTTCGTAATCAATCACATTTATCTAATCTTGTACGAGTGGAGAAAGATTTTACGGAGTTGAGAATAATTGGAAACATCATGCTTTCTTCGCGTAAGTGGCTCGTAGACAAACTGTCGCTCGTAAATATGATCTACATTTAAATTATATGTACATGTTACGTAGATATAAAACGTACACGTGTTTCGCGGCAGCAGACGCAGGGCGTGATCCGTGTTCACGGAAATGATTATTGCCTAAAAACCACTTCTCTTATCTATTTCGAAAAACAAGTGATGAAAACAGTAGGCGTTGAGCAAGAATTAGGACTATCTACTGGAAAAATTCATTAATCGTCGCACGTAAGAGCCAGAGATGTTACGTCAGAAAGGTACCGGTGTCAACCAAAACACTTTTATTTCCTCTGTGAAACCGATAATATATATATATATATACTTTTACTTTATTTCCATCATAAGAAATCTTTTATTGAATCGAATGTGAATTAACGTGACATTTTGCAAGCCTTATAGAACAAAACACATATTAACAAACTAATTTATACAGGAAGGTCTAAGAATAGTAACCTTGCTAATTACCTGGCAGTAGATGCGACGCTGATTCAGGAAACAGATGAAATTTTTATGTAAAGAATCTAACACTTGATCTTGCATCGCATTGGAAACACGCTTTTCTGCACAACTGACGCGTCTGATTTTGGCTCGTCCACCGATTATAGATTTTTAATCGTTGTCGACATTGAACTTGGTGTATAACTTCCAGGTCAACTGATCGAGCCTACTGTATCATTTCTTACTTAAGTATAGTTATAGTATACCAGCATTTTTACAATTGAATACAATGATATTATTGTTCGATCAGTTCATTTTTATTTCATTTTTAGGGTATAGTAGCATAGTCTTGAATTGTTTAAGACTTTGAACCATTCGATTCGAGAATGTGAACCTTGGTTTTATCGTATGCAAATTGTTCACTGTTTGAATTGTGATTAACTTATAGCGTAATATATATTTTCTATTTATTACTTCTTCCGTAACAAAGGGTTTTTTTACTCATATACCTAAATAAATTATTATTATTATTATTATTATTATTATTATTAATATAATAATATTATAAAAAATAATAAATTAATAAAATATAAATAATATAAATTAAATAAATTATAAATAATAAATTAATAATTATTAATATAATAATATAATAATATTATTAATATAATCTGTGTACAACTACGCAGATTATTCTTTTTTCTTCTCATTTGATCATGAACTGAAAATATGTGAAATTTATAGCGAGTAATCATATTTTATTTATTCAATCGAGCAATATCTTGATGACTAATCGCGCAGAGACTCTTCGTTGTGTTTTTTCTGCATATTATCACAATACATATTCAGAATGTTTTTCACCGTCTGTGCCTCATTCTTATCGAAAACACCCCCCGAAGATGACGCAATCGATACACTCTCCCATGTAACCGTATTGATTTCGAGTTACATTTCTCGATTACTGATGCCCCACTATAGCGGATCTACATACAGCCATAAACAAAAGTATTAACAAGCTTTTAATTATATTTCTGCGAATAAACGAGATTCGATTAATTTCTTTGAAAATAACGATTATGCCCATGATCTTAGAATACTACACTTGCCGCATCTGAACTGATTACATATCAACGGAAAACAATGAAGAATAGACTAAGAACTATTTGTAACGATTATGGATTCAATTTATTTAGTATTTTTTATGCGTTTGAGTAGTAATTAACGTAACGAATAACATAATTCTCCATGAAATAGATACTACTGAATTATTAACTAGGGAAAACAAGGTGTAACTGTTTGTTTCTGTTGCAAGTTTTCTATCTGGTATGTAATTACTAGACTGTGAACGTTTATGCAAGCTGTCATTTCCGCAGATAAATTTTAAGGCTAGTAGATTAAGTGAAATTTGATTTCCTGCTGTGATCGTTGCGGTAGACGAAAATAATCTGAAACTACTATATTAGATTCTATTGAAGTTTGTACTACCCTAAAAAACTTTTATGAGTTACAAATGTTTAAAGATTGCCGTTCTAATAATCAAATGCAGCATCGATTGTATTAAACCTTTGCATAGAAAATCATGCTCTGCTGTCTTGCATCACACTTTCGGTTGAACTCTAGGTAACTATTTTTTCACGTTTGACTTTTATTATACAAACGTTTTCATCCTTCATTAACTCTGATTAGAATCGAAATAGAACTTGTCAAACAGGTTAATTCTTGTGTCAATAACTGCCTCATCTTAGGTTTACAAATTTTATACACGCATTTGCATAATTTTACACAGATCTTTATCTGCGATGAATAATGAAAACACTGAATGTTTTAATCTCTCAGAACTTGCGTCACTGTTTGCTCGTAATGACTCGTGTTATTCTCTTGTAGTTAATTTTGATTATTTTTCAAATAATATTTTGTTCATACTGTTTTCTGATACAAAATTTCAGTATGTGCTTATGATTCCAGTAGAACGAAGAATTACACAAAATAATTTGGAAAAGTGCTTATTTACTTCTTAGTCTATGGAATTTTTTAATAATTAGAATTTTTGGCATTTTTTATTTTAATTTAAAAAATACTATATATATGTATATATATTTTATGTGCTTAAAATATAATACTATATATGAAATACTATATTGTATATTAGACAATATACATATACGCTGTCAGCTTCTTATTAAATTGTTCTGTTCAGGGTACATTCAGTCAGACATAGGACATTATATGTACGTATACAATTTATAAATATTGCCACAAAATGCTTTTCAAATAATGGAACTTCGAATACGGGAGATTGTCCTGTAATTACATTTTAGTATGTACACATATACTAGAAAGAAGTTCAACAATTACTTGCAACTAATATAAACTAATATAAAATATATAAATATATTTATATATAATATACAATATAAACTAATATAAAGGACTTAATAGACTTTCAGTGACTATGCAGGGTGGGCCGGAATATATATAATGTGTATAATAATATGTATAACCGAGCAGAGGGTGATTTTACGCGAAAAAATAAGAACAAAATTTGGTATAACATTTTTTTATCCGGGAGGCCGTTTTTGAGAAACTCGACTTTAAAGTTTGTTCATCTCTTCGTAAAGGATTTAATTGTCTATTTTAGTTGTCTAAAAAAAAGTATAACACAAGCCGGAGATGCTAGTAAAGTGTCTATTATCGAACGATAAAGCTAGCGACTATAAATACGGATGGTACACGTGGAAAATGATTGTGGGCGTTTCGCAGAATGCATTTCATTTTCCTTCCACGAATTTCGTAATCGCGCCCCTACAATGCTCTCGCGGCCATTGTACCAATTTATCTCCGTTTTTAACGAGCTCGTTCGTTCGTAAACCCCATTGCTTCCTATCGAGCCCACATTGTTGTAGCTTTTTCCGGCGCTGGAAGCTTCGCGCTCATGCGTTCTCCCGAAAGATCATTTCGGCCTCGTAAATCCCGTTTCGTGAACTTGCTTCTTTCGATACAAATGAAACCACGTGCCACCACGTGGCGTTGCATCAAATTGTGCTGCAGTTTATTTTTCATTTAGCCGGGTAGAAGAGTTTTCACGTCGTCGGGCTATTTATGGAGCCGCGTCGAGTTAGAAGAGTCATTACAGTTAAAATTTATTATTAGAAAATGTACACTACTGAAAGGAATATAAATGGTTCGTAAATTTTGTTCACAATTATCTCAATTATGTTAAGAATTTTTTTTATTTATTTCATTGCAACTTAAGAAGGATATTTTTCAATTTTTACTTAATATTAACTTCACTTTATTAATCTGTTCTATTATACGCAAAATAGTGACCACATTTATATAAAAATATTGAATAAAAATCGAAATATAACATATTTAATCCAACTAAATATAAAAATATATATATAAAAATGAAAACATAAATACAAGGGGTTAACTATTTCAAAAAAAAATTCCTGAAGATCGCATCTTTTTTGGATCGTTAGACGTGACCTCTTGAACTCTTGTGTATTTGTTCGTCCCAGGAACAAAGTTTCCTCGACTCGACACCGCTCTTTTCGGTAGACTTCGCCGGGGGAAAGCGAAACGGTGTGTCCGTGTTTTTACGGAATTGTTTCGGTCCGCTTGTTGCGCAATCGTGTCGCGAATTCTTCCCCGGGCGTGTCGGCTCGTTACATGAAAAGTTCGGAGACTGGAACGTTCGTTTATGCTCCGCCGATTGGAAACTGTCGACAGAGGTTGCCGATTGCGGGCGAAGCTATGACGTGCATTTTTTCGGCGGGGTGCATAACTTGTTTCAGCATTAAAGTCGGTCGAAAGTTGTTCAACACGCGCCAGTATAAGCAGAAAATTCGATTTAATTTACTTAAATCGAATTAAAAAACTTTCAGCTAATTGAATTATTTACAGCTTTTTTATAAGACTTGTGACGTTGGCTCAGGACTCGTTCATTTACAGAACTCTTAACAAAACCTGAAAGGCTTAACATGAACATTAGAACGTTGCAAATTCAACTACTTAAAAGAAGGATTTGTATTATTAGACTGCGGATTTTATGCATTTATCAGAAAAATGATCACCTGTAATTTGATACAGTACAAAGATTAAAAGCGCTTAATAATGTCGATATACTACTTCCGACTTATTAAAGTGACTAAAGGAGGAACGAAACTTTAGGTTGCACCTATTTTTGCAACAGGTAGAGACAATTTTTATTTTGCATAAAGTCTTCGAGTCTTCAAGTCTTCAAAAAAATGTAGTTCTTTTCCTTTACACAAATTTAGATATTTGAACTGCGGATGTGTTATAAATATCGAGATAACACCATGAGTGTTATGTTGGCAGCACGAGTGTTGGTCACAGAGACATATCAAACCATAATTTTCTACCGAAATGATATATTTATCATACCTCAGGAATTATTTCCTGCAATAAAAGTTCATTTCCAAAGACGGAAGGAAAGGCAGAAACAGAGTTTTGAAAGAGAAGAAAAGTTTAATTTCACGAAAAAGCGAAGGTTGCTTTTTCTCAACGCCGTATATTTTGTCCGAACATCCCGAACGTACTATCTACGATCCGTGAAAACTGTCAAATTCGCGCAAATTCACGTCGATCGTTATTCTTGTTGGTATCGCGAAAAAGTCCAACAGTTCGCGTGCTAAAGCTGGCAACGTTCGACCTTGGTCGCGCTAAACGTTTCCACAGGGACTATCTATTGTCCGCGATGGTGGGAGTATAATTTTCCATTATTCTCGAAGGAATTTCGTAGAAATGGCGATGAGATCAGGCAACCGAAGGTGCAACAGTTTGTGATGCAACCGCGTGCGTTGGTTGGGTAGCTGGATCGTGTCCTTGGCAGAGACCCGCGAATCGCCCGAGGACACGAACCTTGGAAGCGCTCGATTGCGATCAATCAGAGCCGACTGCTAGCCAGCTGTCATTATTGTCTCGGTTGCTTCGCTGACGAGATTATTGATTAGTCACCGGCCAGGTCACTTCTTCATTCCTCTCGCGACTGAGCAACGTGGCGAGAGCTGGCTTTTTCTCTAGTTTTCAGTCGTTCCCCTCCTGCCGTACGCTCGCATTCGCGAATACAAGATGCAATCGTTCCCTCGTTCTTGTCGCGAGCGGTGTAGCGATACTTTGTATTGCTATCCGTTCCATGCCAATGCGTCGACGTAAATCTTTCGATTGTTCCTCGATGGAGGACGAGGAACAATGCGTGGCATAGCTGAATGTCCTCTCCGATGATAAGATTGCCGGCCAAACACTATAGTAATCACACTGTAAACGTAACGCATGTTTTTCTAGAGGGACTGGTAGTAATAAATGGACTGCAGATTTTATGCAGTTATTGTAAAAATGAGTAGATCGAATGCAAAATAGCATGAATATTTCAACAATTCGAAAATATTATTGCGTTACCGTCAACTCGTTCAAGTTGTTACGGAAAGAATTAAATGCCTACGTAGTTTCTGCATCTTGTAAATAATGAGGACAGTTATTGTTTTGCATAAAAATGTATACTGTAAAATTAAAAAATATAATTAATATTCAGTTAGATGAGTACAATAATGTTACTCAGTCTGGTAAATTGCTAAAATTTTACGGTGTTTAGATCTCTGCTGTTTCTTAGAAAAGCCTTCGAAATAAAGGAAAAATTTTAAAGACTAGACATTTTTCTTTTAAAATATCTCTATAACAAATAGATTGCGGATATTACAAGAATTTAAGGATAATGTTACATTTTTTCGATTTATTATAATTATTTAAAAGAGAAAAGACATTTCTATTTAACTGATTTTTCTTACGATTAACTTAAACAATTTTTATTTTGCATAAAGTTCCGCAGTCCTTTTTATTGCAATATTTTAGTAACGAATACAATCCTGTACTTAAATATCAACCTCGGCGAACTGGAGACAGAATTAAACGTTTTTTTCTTTTTACTCTTTGCGGCTTAGCAATTAGAAATACTTTCAAAGTTCTGCAAATATCTGTACTGCAGACACGTATCGAACATATCCACGAAAATTTCGGAAAATTCCAAATTCATTTTTATTTTATTATTTCAATTTCCAATTCGTTTAGATTGCGGATATTACAAGAATTTAAGGATAATGTTACATTTTTTCAATTTATTATAATTATTATAAAAGAAAAAAGACATTTCTATTTAACTCATTTTTCTTACGATTAACTTAAACAATTTTTATTTTGCATAAAGTTCCGCAGTCCTTTATATTGCAATATTTTAGTAACGAATACACAATCCTTTTCTATTTTTTCTTCTCTTCGACTAATAATAGTGCTACGCAACAAATCTATCCGAGATAAATGTGAAAACATTTTGAAACCGTAACCACTTGTGTACGTCTGTCGTTGTCGGACGTGTACTGATAGTATAAATGCCACACCGTTTTTGTCTGAAGCGAATCGTTCTATAAATTGACCTTAATACGGTGGCGAGGCGCACAACGACACGTCACGGAACAGGCTCATCGAAGAGATCACGGTGTTCGAATGCAGAAATCATATTAACCTATGATCGGTATTCACCGCGCTCCCTGTTTATTTGACCGGAGGCATTTTAATGCATCCGAGTATGTATGTACGTACTTCCCAGAAGACACTCCCCGCGATTGAATCTATTCAAGTGTTTGCCATGCGCTTGGCTCGGCACCTGAAGCGGTTTCGCACCGGATTCAATCACCTTGTTGGTCAACTTCAGTTAAACCAAATTCCCAACGTTTCTTCTTTTGAGATTTTTGAGGCAGAAATAAATTATTTGTTGCGCGTTCGGCGCTAGTTTTCGGACGAAGTCGATACGTTACCAACATCCGAATCAGGTCTATTGGGATCTCCGAAATATTTGCACAAGAGTCTCGAGGGATATTTCGCAATTTTTTCTTCATACTATAACTGAACAAGTTGCGTTTTAGCCATAATTTCACGATTCAACAAAACGCAGAAAATGACTCTTTCTAAAACAGGTGGACTGGGATACGAAATATGAAATATTGTAAAATAATATGCAGGGTGTCCGTTTTATCTCAAAACAGTAAAATAACTTCTAAGAGAGTAATATTACGAAAAAGATGTTTCAACAAAATTTATTGAAAAACTATATCTAGAAACGCTATTTCTAAACTAAATAGTACTGAAGAACATGTCAATAATAACAGTAAATAATGTGTACAGAAATCATAATAAGTTCACAAATGTCACGGATTAAAGTGATTTATTCTGACCTTTTTGAAAGACAATTGAAACGTTTCAACGACTCCACCTAAGGCAGTTTCAATGTCAATAACGTAAAGTAGGTAACGTTTTCGTGCACATGTAATAGTTACTGACATTCCAAATTCGCAATGGCATCACGGTCCTCTTCATGCTACTATCTGAATCCTTTATGTAGTTCGCCATATTTACATACACTCAAAATAATTGATGCGATTTAAAACCAGTGAATGTAGCAATGCAATCTTTAGATATAAATCAACAACGAATTCAAAATCGTTGAGAAAGGTAAATTGTGATGCATAAACTTCTTAATTATGAAGGAGAGACAACAGAACAAGATACGTGGTTAAAAATGAAATCAAATTAAAAACATTGATATAGAGGGTTAAACCAGGTGCTCCAAAACCGTAATTGCTTTCGCACCAACCTAGTACGCTAAAAGCATTAAAAAGCATACATTTTGAGGTCAATTTGTAATTTTATTAACCCTAGAAAGATAACCATATGACAACGTACGTAAAAGATAACCATACGCTTCAGAGGCGCATGCTTTTCTAAGGCGTCAATTTTGTACTAACAATGGATATTTATTTAAGTTAATCTAGTCATTTTAAAGGTTTGGCATTATTGTAAAAATAAAATGCATTTATATTATATTTTTTTATATTTTAAGTAATTTTAAACTTAAATCACTAGACCTCTATGAAAAATTAACAAAAACCAACAGTCTTCGCAGGCGCCTCTGCGACGTAGGTTATCTTTCTCGGGTTAAACAATCAAAGAGTCGGAAAGAAGCATATCAGGGGCCAGAGCGAGTTTCCCTGGATAACCACATTAAAATCTCGACCAGTTCCCAATATACTCTTGACGACGCGCGTTTCAAAAAGCGACAGCTCGTTGCATCTCGCGTACGATTTACGCTCGCGGCTGTTCCGAAGCGAGAACGAACCCCGCGGCAAACACGCCGCGCTGAAATTTATCGAGCCGGCGAGTACCGTTCGACCGGGCCCTCCTGTGTATTCAGTTTCCTCGGATCCGTGACGAAGGCCGCGCTCCGATTTACGTTTCCGCTCGCTCGTAAAACGACTTCCGGCGACACCTGCGCTCTCCGGGGTCCGAACTTACGAACCGTGGCGGTACTCGAAGTTACGCGTGAATCGCCGCCTTCGCAACACCCCGGAAGAATTTCTGTCATTCCGGACCATTTGGTAGCACGTTATCCCTGCGCGACGCGAAACTTTTCATCGAGGCGAGAGTCGTTCATACGCCGCGAAAAACTTGCCATTTCATAGTCGAACGAGCGAGCATCGCCATGCGACTATCGGAACCTTGCAATTTTATCGCGGTGGCAGAAACTGTCTCGCGGCTGTCGTGTGATTCATGACAACGCGCGGAAAGTTTGCACGCCGAGTAACCGGCAATTTATCTACGATTAGCATTTATGGAATATTATGATTCACCACTTCTTTCTGAAGTTTCCTTGCGGCAGGGAACCGGTTACTGCGTCGGCGACCAATTGTTGTACTTTTGGCTTGTTTCCGGGCATAATTAACTTTATATTTGTTAACTTTATATTATTTCAAGGTTGTTTCAAGGTTAAGGTCATGTCAAGGTCATGTCAAGGTCTTGTCAAGATCATGTCAAGTTATGCAATTCGGTTTTAGTTTGATTATGTAATAAATATTGTAAATGTTGTATTTCCTTTAGGTATTAACAGTGTGGATCTACATTTTTAGCTTCTTCTTCTATAATATCGTGTCAGACTTGTTATGAAGATTTGGTGCATGGTCAAGGTTATGTCAAGGTCATGTCAAGGTCATGTCAGGGTCATACCAAAGTCATGTCAAGGTCATGTCAAGGTCATACCAAAGTCATGTCAAGGTCATGTCTAGGTCATACAATTCGGTTTTAGTTTGATTATGTAATAAATATTGTAAATATTGTATTTCCTTTAGGTATTAACAGTGTGGATTCTACATTTAGCTTCTTCCTCTATAATATCGTGTCAGACTTGTTATGAAGATTTGGTGCATGTTCTACTAAATATGAATGTTATTCGAGTATTTGAAACATTGAAGTAAAGGTTGACAAATAATAAACGCAGATTATCTGTCTCGTGTAGGAATTTATTAGTGGAAAACAAATGTTAATCAACGTAACTGTGAAAAAGATCGTAGTACAAGGGGTTAAGTATAAAAAATGCGTTCGATATGATCACATCTTCGTAAAACTTTGTATTACTGACAAGCTGCGACTTCGTACCGGACATTTTTATCGCATAAACCGAAACTCAGTACCGAAAAATAGCAGTTATAGAACCGATATGAGCCATGACCGATGTAGATAATTGCCTTATAATAGTTACGAAATTTTATTCGGATCTCCGTAACTGTTTCAGGAACCGAAACCGATATCGACTATTTTCAACTCCTGGATTTCGTTGCGATATTGGAAATGTGGAAATGTTGAAGCGCGGATTGTTTTTCTAATAAATTTGAGAAGATAGTCGTTGTGGTATAACAAAGTTGACAGGGTCATCGGTTGGCGTTTAACCCTCGCCGCGTGGAACCGTTGTGACCGAGGCGTGAAACATTAGTGCGATATTTTATCAACCTTTAATATTTGTTCTTGTGAAGACGATTGAAGACGTAACGCATGTAGATTAGAGGTCCTCGATACTTGGAACTTGGTTTGATACGTTACTTGAGTTAAATATTTTTCATTTCGGAGGAAAATATCTTTCATTTTGTTCCTCACAAGGAACCTGATTTATCTGAATAATTTTATTTCGTCACAATTGTTTTGAGGGAAATTCTAGAGAACTTAAATTCCATTTCTGAACATACCTACAGAATTTAGTTCAATTCTGAAAAAAATAAGTGGCTTAAACTTTTTGTACTGTGTCATTATGGCACGGCTACGACAGGTTACGCGCTAATTGAGTTGACACCAAATAAATGAACAAGAGCAGCTAAAAAATACATTTCCATGTAGCTTGGAAATACATGTTTACATCCGAATGCATAACTTTTTGCAACAAATTCATGACAATTTTTCTATTTCGCTGCGACAAGAACATTCTCCCAAAGGAGTACCAAAGTAAATTCAACGAGTACTTGTTGGTTGAATGGCAAAGTTGTGTTTCGCAGGACGACAACAAGCTTCCAAGTTCGGACAGGTGAAACTTTACTTGACATTACGAGAACCCTAATTGATGCTCAGATTGTCAACAAAGATGGATAATTTGGGAAGATGAGATACGATTATTCGGGCCTCGCAGCACGTTTTTATACTACTGTGATCAAAAAGTAAGGTGAAATTGTCATTTAAAACTCCCGGACATTAGGAAGGCAGGCAATTGTTTTTTTCCTAGGTTGGTAGGACTGTCTATAACAATTGCCAAGCGTCTGTTTGTTAAAAGGTTTAATTATCTCCGAGTTACACGTGTTTTAGTAAACGACCAAAAGTGAATTTTTCGATTTTTACAATGGGTGATTTTGTTGAGCAAAGAACTTGCATCAAATTTTGTTTGCGGAACGAATATTCTTGTGCGGACACGTTGAAAATGTTGCGGAAGGCCTTTGGTGATCAAACTATGGCACAAAAAAACGTTTATAAGTGGTACAACGAGTTCAAAGCGGGCCGAGAACGCGTTGAAGACGAACCGCGCTCTGGACGACCATCAACGTCTACCGACGAGGGCCACGTCCAAAAAAATCGAAGATTTGGTGCTTGAAAATCGTCGACTGACAATGAGAGACCTCGCTGATAATGTTGGAATATCATTTGGCTCAGTCCAAACCATTTTGAAGGATGTTTTGTGTCTCAAACGCGTCAAGTCTCGATTGGTGCCATGTCATACTGCATTGGTTCTTCGCGACTTTTTTGCCAAAAACTCGACTCATATCGTTCCGCAACCACCGTATTCGCCTGATTTGGCTCCGTGCGACTTCTGGTTATTCAGCAAACTCAAAAAGCCAATGCGGGGACGCCGTTTTGACACGCTTGAGGAGATAAAAACCGAATCGAAGAAGGTCTTGAAGGCTATACCGGAAAAAGACTATTCCGACTGTTTCGAGGACTGGAAAAAGCGTCGGAAACAGTGCGTTTTATCGGACGGGGATTACTTTGAAGGGAATGAAATTGATTTGGAAGAATAAATAAAGAATTTACATTTTATAAACAAATTCACCTTACTTTTTGATCACAGTAGTACATTGTAGTTGTTGGCAATCGGTAACTATGAAAACGAGCTGCAAAGCTCGAATAATCGTATCTCCTCTGCTAAAATTGTCCATTTTTGTGTGCAATCTGAGCGTCAATTAGGGAGAATTTACTGTACTCAAAAATAGTATGCAAACAACACCGCTCCTTCGTTGCTAACGGCGGACAAATGCGAAAAATCGACGAAAATATATCAGTTAGGAGCCAGATGAGCTATCCAGTAGTCACGGGGAACATAAACAAGATGAAAATTAGAACGAAATGTATGCACATACACAGCCCATCGCAATCAATGAACGGTCTGTTCGGCTACCCCTCGCCTCTTTCCGCTTCGTCCCTGGTTTCTAGCGCTCTTTACGACCTTTACGACGAGGCTTAGGACCTAAGCGACTGTGCCTAGTACATATGTACTAGGTATTATCGCCAGATTTAGAATCGAGCAGTGTCCCGTCGTTTCACTCGTTTCCTTGGCTGCCTTCTCTCCTTCGTTTCCCAGTCCCTCACGAAAGTTTATCAATTTTTCTTAATTATCCGATTAAATTATATCGTCGATTAACCTGCGCAGAGACCTTAGAAGGAAGATCCTATTGAAAGAGATAATAATTGGTCGTAAACGGTAAAATTGACAAAGACTGTAGCCTCAGCTCTAGCCTCTTTCGTTCTGATCGACGTGGATCTTCCAACAAGGTAGAACCGTTTTACGAATCTAATATACAACGACTCGCATTAATATTCGGACACGATATTGTTACAAGAATAACTAGTTCACCTACACCTACAGACGAGATCCCACTATAACTATAACTCCTACCACCGTGTTTCATTGTCGGTCAAAAAATTTGAAATGTTTAATTCTGTATTTACTTTACGCCATGCCATTTTTTGACTGTCGAATCCGTAAAGATTAAATTTGCTTTCATCCGAAAATATTACATCATTCCACCACCAGTTGTCTTTGGATAATAAAAAATAACATAACAATAATAATAATAATAATAATTTTATAATATAACATTTACGAATATCATAAAAATGGGAGTGAGAGACATCTATAACTAAAATCGGCAATTACTTAGTTGCCAACCCAATAAATCCTAAATAAACCATGGCTCCCACGGAATCGTCGAAAGCGTTTGCCATACAACAGTTAAAAGTCTGTTGTCTTTCCGTTTACGAGCCACTGCACGCAACGATACAACCGCAAATGGAGTTTAAGAAGGGAGTGCATACGAACGGAGAAGCTTCTTTATGTCCGGAACAATAACCGTAGTAGCTTCGTGGAAGTGAAACTCGGGGCAGTTTCGCGAAAATTTCGCCTATTCCGCGAGCGTTCGAAAGTCTCGTGAAAATGTATCGTGTACTCTGACTCTAAGTACGGAGTGGTAGTGGATCGAGGATAGTCTTCGAGAGGATGCGGCCCTTCTCTGCTCCGGAACATGTGGTTCTCACCAATGAAGTCTCGGCAGCGCTCCTCTGCGACGGATCGCGCGAGTGTACACTAGAGCTTGGTACCCACAAGTACTCATGAGACAATTGGCAAGAGCAAAAATACCCCAGTGTCTCATAAATAAGGTCTTATATCTGATTACAGGAACTATTACTATTTTAATGTCAATTATTAATTTCTTTTATTACATACCTCCGAATACCATTGAAATCTTTTTTTTTACAGTTGAAACTAAACAAAGTTTGAATAAACGTGGACGTATAGAGAATACAAGCTTCCAAAATGTTTTTGTAGTAGAATTGTATGATTTCATATGTGACATGATGAAATTTGACCAATTAATGGGAAAGAGATAAACAATATTCAAAAATTATTTCCTCTGATATATCTCTTTTAATCGAATTGAATTCAAATATAATAATAACAAAATATAGTTATAACGATAGAAATAATAAAATGTAAAAACAAATTAACAGACGTAATTAAACGTATCATTAAAATTAAAAGCAAATTGATTATTACATCGCTGTTCATCGGGGTTTTTTAAGATATTGCTTTAACCCCTTAATGCACAATTTAAAAAAAAAACCGACCACAAAAAATCAATTTTTTTTATCTAAGAAAATACATATTTGGACCTTAATTTCAATAAATATGTAAAAAAAAATGCAAAAATTACTAAAAATTCAATAAAAATAGTGGATAAATAATTATAGTGAATATTGAATCGCATTGCAGATCGAATTTTGTACCCATCGTACTGTTTTTCAATTGCCAGTTACTATTTTGAAGGGGAAGGAGGAGACGAAAAAAAAAACTGAAAAATATTTAATTTTACTTAAATTTGTAATAATATAATAATAATATTTATTAGCTGAAAAATATATAATAAACTAAAACTATTCAAAATTTTCTTTTGTATGGTAAATTTCAAAACCAGGTGCAGCACATAGCCCAACATTCCTTATTTCAACATTAGAAAACATACCTTTTATACACTAAAAATCCAATTTACTCTCTATAAAAATACACCATAAAACAAAAACGTTTTTATATGTTGACACTAATAATATTTGTAAAAAATAAAAAACAATTGTCTTTGAAGAAATTCACTTTGATAACGTCTACTTTACTTCCATCCTAAAAGTGCATATTTTATTCCTGAATAAGCAAAAAATAGAAAGAGATCGGAGATAACTGGAGAGTAATAAATAAATTAGTCATAACAAAACTCACAAAAGTGCCAACGCTAATTAGATACGCAATAATGGATATAGATAGATAGAAACAATTACCAGGTCAGAGATGCTTATAAGTGTCACCCTAAAAGGCCATATTTTATAATCCCAAATAAACAAACTTTACAGCTTACAATACAGAATTACACGATGAATATCAATAAATTGAATGATCTCCTTGGTTTTTATTAAGTTATTTTTACTGTCCGGATATATTCGAATCTGAACATTTTAGCGACATAAGTTGCGACGCCGACCGTATATATACGGGTCTGCACATTTTGGCCGGTTTTGCACGCCCGTGTTAATACGTTTCTGCGCGTTAAGGGGTTAATCTTCTTGCTGTGTGTTAAAAATCCCAGAAACGAGCTTGAAAAAGCAAACGAAAACATTTTCACCGAATACATACTCGGGTAGTGGACCGTCTCATGAGGTACCTGGGTTACTCGGTTAATTTTCGTTTAGCAGAATATCTGATGGGTAACCTAGATATCTCACTAGTGATAGTTCTAGTGAACAATCCACTAAGCGGTCACTGCTCTGCTCCTGACTCCTGACTCCGCTGCACGTCGATGCACACGCTTCGTCCGTGTTCGTGAACGCTCGTGAACACGAGTCAAGTACCGAACAGCAATCTCGGCTGGCATTGCTCGCGGGAATATCGAGATGAGCGGAGCAGACTGCTTGGAGCCAGCGCAGTCATACGAATCCCTCTTTCTCTGTCTCTCTCTCTCTCTCTGCCTCTTCGTCTCTCCTCCTCCCTGCTCTCTTCGCTTCGCCGCTTCATTCTCCACTCGACTCTTCGTTCCTCTCCTCCTGTCCCTCCTTTCCTTACCGGTTTTCCTTGCGCTCCACCTACTTTGTCATTGTGCATCTATTTCTTCCTCCTTTTCGGGTCTGTCTTCGGATCTCGGAGGTCAGGCTAGAGCAGCCAAACTCGCGCTTTACGTAATCTTATCGGCTGACGTAATAGCTGCAATCGTTAAGCTCCACGTGTGGCTATCAAGGGCGTACGATTTCACGGTGTCCCGAGCGTGATTTCCGTGAGGAAGACTGATTAGGAGACAATCGTGCGAGGTTCGTCTGAAAAGTTATGATACTGGATACTGGATGCATATCTCGATGATTAGTTACGGTAATCGAGGAACTGATAATTAGATGTAACATGTATATCTGCCGACTGTTCATTTCAAGTCGACACAGTTGAGATGTTTGATTTAATAGCAAATTTGTAAAGGCGTGTAATAGTTCGGAAAATGGTTGAAGAAAATGTAGTGTTTTCAATTCATTAGAAATTCAGAGTAATTAGAGTGCATTAGAAAATTAACCCTTTGCACTCGAGGGCTCCGGAGCGGAGCCATTTAAAATTTGTCTTCAAACTCGAGGGCTCCGCTACGGAGACAATGCAAATAATTTTCAGTTTTTAACATAAGAACAAAAACAAATCGTAAAAATTAGTTATAGGATGTTTCGCTGTTGGTGACGAATGACGTTTGTATCCATAAACAATTAAAAAAATAATAACATACAACGATGACTTTTCTTTTAATGCTTATATCATGAACTTACATGTGAATATGATCTTTTCACTAAAATGGCTTCGAGTTGCTGGTAATACGACTCAAAAAAAACTTCGAGTGCAAAGGGTTAAGAGTAACGTGACCAAACTCTGAGGAACTGACGTTAGCTGAAACGTTTATGTCTATTTGCTGTGTTCAGTTGAAAGTCGATAGAATCAAGACGTTTTATGTTTTACGTTCCATCTGGTTACCAAGATGGAAAATATTCAAATTCGAATATTTAAATTCGAAAACTCGGAAAAGTAAAAATAATACGTCCAAGCACTGAGAAACAATTGTTGATTTACGTGCAACATGATTGCATTAATATTCAACAAGACACATCGTGGTAGGTTTGAATCTACCATGCCGGACAAAGGGACCGATTTCATATTTTTTTCTTTTAAAATTGAAATTGAAAAGAGTCTTCCGTAGGAAATTATTGAATTTTCTGAATTCAAATACACGTTATAATGGAAACAGCGAGATGTATAAATAAATTTAATCTTGTAAATGTTATAATGCAACATACACATGTCAGACATCTTTGGTGCTCGATAGGTTTAGTGTCGAAGAGACACGTTGCCGAACTTTTTTGAATCGTGTTATTCGAAAACAAAGATTTTCAGATGATTTTAACGATTTGATTTAAGGTGATTGTTTTAGACGGTTCGCTCTGATTACCTTTCGGCAAATGATTTCGACATTGCTCTAATTTTCACCATTAATTCAACAAAATGGAGAGTCGTGCTGTTACTATTGCAGAATAAAGATATTGGATGCCATGAGAATCGGAAGAAATCATCTCGAGAGTTACGATGCATTCGAAGTGAAGTGAAACCTCTACTATCCAAATTCATATTATTCAAACTCTGTTATCCCGTTTCACGAACCCGTTTCACGTACCGCAATCCGATATCGATATACAACAAAATTTGTTGTATAAGTCGCGAATGTTCTTGCGATCAATTTGGATAACCGATGTTCCCGGTGGAAAATTTGGATCCGCTGTTTTCTGGCATGGATTTATTATCGACGCGTTGGAAACTCGCGATTTCCTCGGGCGATTAAATCCGAGCGCGATGCTTCTCGAAAAGTTTCGACGAGCGTAAATCAGCGCGAACGAGATGGGCGGCGAGGAAGGAACCGAGACACCGCGCCGGAGCGGATTCGGCTCGGTTTCACGCCTGGTAACAGAACGAAAGACAGAACACGGAGCTAATTTTGCAGCCGCGTTCATATACGTGCAGGAGAGATACCCGGCCGACCTAAATGCATGTGCATACATCGCCGGTCTCTTGTGGAACATGTACACAATGCGCGCAACCCGTGCATAACATGAATACGGGAGTGACCGGCCTGATCGGACGATCTCGATGCCGCGGATCGCATGACTGCCAATAAACGATCGGAGGTGCCACCCTTCCATCCGTCATTGTCGTGATTTACGTATACGTTACGTAAAGTATGCGGAATCTTTCATTCTAGTACTCTCGTTCTAATGCTTTCTGTACTCAACTTATCAAACTTATCAAACATTATGTTTACGACAATCGTCTATGTCAGTCGACCTCAAGTACGTTCGACGATTTTCGCAATAGAAATTGTTGTCAAGCAAAAGATTTGTCTTAATTTTGGCATTTCGAACAACATTTCTTGCGTCGATTTTTAGCGACTCTACATTCATGAGACTCGTCATAACTGGTGATGAAACATAGGCTTATGAGCACCTTTTTATGGGTTTTTTTACGGAACCCGAAAACTGTTGTAGTTGTTGAAAAATCGAGGTCATGCTCATCGTTTTCCTCGATTATCGTAATGTTGTTAATTTCGAATTCCTTTCGGACGCACAAACGGTTAATAAAGACTACTATTCGAGCGTCATGAGACATTCGTGTGGAGATATTCGTCGCAAGCCGATCTTGGTACCCGAATTTTTGACCAAAAATTCAACAAATTTGATCGATCAAGTACTTTCTATACTTTCTCGTATTTCATAAACAGAAATTTATACGTACATACTTCGAAGACGACGTTTCTACGACATCGCTATCTTGAAGACGACAAAATCAATTTTTATGAACAAATACATTATTGGTTCGCGTATTATTTACAAATCTCGGACGAAGCTACGTTCCAACGCTGTTCTGTTCGTCATCTTGTTTTCTGCTTTTCGCCAGATCGCGCGCAGCGACAACGATTTCGCAAACTCCTCGATTCACCCATTGGTCACTGACATAATGCGCCATTCAACCGATCCCATTCTGCCACGCTTCATCCATGCTTCGAGCTTCGTTCGACGCTAAGCGCGCATTTCTGATTTCTCATTTTCTTTCTCTTCTCTTTCTCATTATCCTTAAACTCCTCCTTTCGTATCCCGGGGTTCGTTAGCGCAGATTGCACGATCTTTGGTTGCCAAGTTTTTCCCCGCATTCATCACATCTATCCTAAGAATCGCTGTTTTGGAGCATGTGTCTCTATTCCTAGCCGCTTGTCTATCGAAGGTATGCTGTCCGATGTACGTACATTAGAAATGTTATTTTTGGCCCATACCTATGAGTTAGATTTCGTTTCCGAGGTGGTTCAATTATGTTTTCCATACATTCCAGAAATTCTTCGATGTTCACACTTAGCCAACCGAATCGGGAGATCTCCCCGTTTCGAACGAAGTCGCTTAACGATCGAATAGGGAAAATTTCCTACTTTTACCTTAGCAACGCATGGCTTTCCTTCTGCTTAGTTCTCTTTTTTTGTTGCCGTCGATCAGTCTTGACCTGGAATTTTTCACAATTCATTGATTACTTTTTCTTCCTTTATGAAACACAGCTTTAATTAAACTCTGTTAACATTTTGACTGCCGCGTCAGTCATACGCGGGTGACAGAACTGTTTGAAATGTAATTTCTAAGAATTAATTTTCACGCTAATCAACATTATAATTACTTAATTTTATTAAGATTTGCGAGAGATACGAACGTTGAAGAAGTAATTGATGTCGCACAAGTTCTTTTCGCAATTTTAATTCTATTGAACGAAACACTTAAATTTTATAAAAAAATTTTAGGTTTTTGGCACGGTCGTGAAAATGCTAACAGTATTGCGATTTCTAACGTGATTGACGATATTCTGTTTCACAAAAAGTTACGTATATTCCAAAGTATATTTGTTTGGTAAATAAACGATTCCGTCGTATCGTGGTTACTATTTTTACACTATTAGATATAAACAAACAGATCTTATCTTCGAATTTTCTTCATATGTTAGTTATAAAATCTAAACATTCTTTCACGTGTTTACCGTGCAATATCGACGATTCAATTGACGTACAGCGTGCGTATTCTCTTTAGCGTGGGGAAGCTTCGTTTCAATCTATGTTTTTCTCGGAAAGCATATCTACTTCATTGTCCTTGAAACGCATAGATCTTTTGTGACCTGTTTGGTCCCAAAGGATGACATTAGCGCGTCCACGAAAGCGACCAGATACTCTCCGAGTTTAAGCATAACAAGTTTTCACTCATCGTTTTATTCTTATTGTTATTATTGACATTGTTATCTTTGTCCTTATTGTTTGTGCAATGGAATCTATTATATGGACCGTTTATTTTGAAAGTGGCGTAAGTCCTTTTTTTAAAAAAAATGAGATATGACGTAATTTATGCTTAATTTGGTGTAAACTTTCTGTTTATAACTAGTTAGTATTTAATATCTTAAAAAATGCCAATGCTTTGTTCAATTTAAAATTAGCCGGTAAAAGAAATTGCGTAACCATTGATTATGAAAGTGGTGTAAGTCCAATTTCCATCACGATGCCAAGCCTATTACATACGAAAAATGTAAAGATATGCAGCAGCTATTACCTTATATACCTCCTGTGCATCATGAATATTTCAAAACACTGCCACATGAAGTGCATAAACAATTAATAATACCAATATCTTGTGTTAAGTTTAACAATATATAAATATAATTAACGTTCAAAATAAAAAATGCTAGTCCTATTTTATTTCTTGTTATTATTTATAAACAAAATTGGATTAATATGAGATATATTTTAAGTGATATTTGTTATTTCAAAATTGAAATTAAATGATATTTACGATTGACTAATTATGATAGTGGTGTAAGTCCACATTTGCAGCCTGGAAATTGTATATTATTTTAGTTAAATTCGCCTAAAAGAAATTTATATAATCAAATTACATATTGATAAATTAGTACAAACATTCCCAGATATCACATAATTAACCTACATTTTTTAATTGTCAGATCTGCTAACATTCAATTTTCTCGAAACGAAAGGAAGTGGACTTGCACCATTCTCAAAATAAACGGTCCATATGTATGTTACGCGTGATTATTAACGGGTTTGTGTCTGTTGGGATTATGGAATGAAAATGAATATAATTCTAATTCTTTTCTTAAAAAGACTTTATTTTATTCCTTTATTGAGAGAAGGTATATGGGCGAAAACGATCGAGCGACCAAACTCTACTGAGAGTCCGGTAAGAAAAAACGCTTCTTTTATACCCTTTTTGGGTTCGTCTTGTCCACCAATCAGAGACGTTTTATTTGTCGCGTTTCACATTGTATACGTGACGCTGGGACCCCCAAACAGTCAGGGTACGATGTATATCTAATGGTACCGGTGATGATGTATCGCGGTATCTACTATATACAGTTTACATCACCGTCGTTGCCCGCTGACGGAACCGGCGAAAATGTAAACCGATATCTTAGTATCTTAGTACTAAGTAAACTATAGATTAATTTTTGTTCGAGGCTAAAATTTCAACAGTGTCAAATCGCCGGCAATCATTTCACCGGCAATGTCCTATCCTAGTATTAAGTAACCGACGTGGTGAAATCACCGACAATGTGTTTTCATTGACACTTGTTTCACCGCATCGACTTTATATTTACCTGCCAGTGATAGTCATTCAGTACTGATTGGCAGGTAAACATAAAATCAATGTCGGTGAAACGAGTATCGCTGAAAACATTGTCGGTGATTTCACTACGCCGGTTCGAGAGTATTGTCCGTGCAACGGTTTAGGTTGGGACATTATCTGTGAAATGATCGTCGGCAATTTGATACAAAGCCCCTATTAACTTGCTACGTCCTACCAATACGATGCTGGTAGGATACAAATACAGTACATGCAAATACGTATTACAAACATAGTATCAATCAAGATCATTTTTTGTAAATTTTCATCTGGTTTTAGAAGAAAATTATTCAACCATTATACAAGATGTACAATGGGTGTATTATTTGTATTTTTACAACAGTTACCAAAGTCGCATAGATATGCTAGCTGTTGAAATTTTAGCCTCGAACAAAAATTAATCTATAGTTTACTTAGTACTAAGATACTAAGATATCGGTTTACATTTTCGTCGGTTCCGTCAGCGGGCAACGACGGTGATGTAAACTGTATATAGTAGATACCGCGATACATCATCACCGGTACCATTAGATATACATCGTACCCTGACTGTTTGGGGGTCCCAGCGTCACGTATACAATGTGAAACGCGACAAATAAAACGTCTCTGATTGGTGGACAAGACGAACCCAAAAAGGGTATAAAAGAAGCGTTTTTTCTTGCCGGACACTCAGTAGAGTTTGGTCGCTCGATCGTTTTCGCCCATATACCTTCTCTCAATAAAGGAATAAAATAAAGTCCTTTTAAGCAAAGAATTAGAATCATATTCATTTCCATTCCATAATCCCAATACTAGCAATATCTACACGCTTATCTCTTAAAAAGTATCTGTTAAATAATCTCGAGCAATGCGACTGTAGATTAATAGAATACCAATTTTCGCACACCGCATTAACCCCTTGACGTATTTTGACATGTCCGACGCGTCATGAAAATTTCTGACAATAACCAATTGAGTATAGATGTTATTCTGTCCTTTAAAATTGGAATAAAATTCTATAATCTCTTGTCATCAATATTCAAGCATTCGAGTAAATTTAGGCACACACAATAAGCATCAATTTTCTTTCCCTTCTAAGAAATTATTGTAATCGAAAAATGTCTAATTACAGTAACTGCGACAAAGACGGTATGTCAAAGGGTTAACTTTGCAAACTGTCAAGGAACAGTAACAAACCGGAATTATTAAAAGCGTGCCAGTATTCGAGGTTTTAGGTTCAGGTCCAGTTGGGAAAATTTGACGTCGCGCAGAACCCCGGAAATCTCTTAGTTGCCATACAAGTAGGTATCTCCGGAGGGCATCCTTCTGTGGGAGATTTCTTGCGTTTTTCC
This sequence comes from Megalopta genalis, assembly GCF_051020955.1. NCBI lineage: Eukaryota > Metazoa > Arthropoda > Insecta > Hymenoptera > Halictidae > Megalopta > Megalopta genalis. Next base: position 12,559,379 of record NC_135018.1, on the reverse strand, counting down.
GTGAAGTTTCCAACACGCGTTCACATTCGAGTGTCCTCGTTTCAGCTCCCATGCCTTGTTTCCGGTCGGAACGCAGTATACCGTATTGAAATCTAAAGTTTCGGCGTCTCGATCGTAACCAGGGAATTCATTTTCCGTTCGGCGACCTCGATGAATATTTTTACGAGGTCCGCAGATCTCATAAAAACTCACCGCTGGCTACAGGTGTGCGACAGAATTACATTTCGTGATGCAACCTCAAAGAAAATGGCGATGGCGGTGCATCGTTTTCTGCGAGAAACGATCGGCTTCTATTTCATTCGTAGCTTGACTCACTTACGGTCATTACTTCTCTTGTTAACGCATTGTTAGTCGAATCAGTGATTATAAAAATTCTATAGGATTGAAGTAATTTAACACGTTCCGTGCCGAGCTTTTTTTACTCGAATCTTCACACTTTGATATTTTACTAAAACTTGATGTACTACGTGCAATTATTAATTCTCGTACACATAACAACGTAACAAAAACTTATCAACGCCCATTCTTGCGGTGGAAATTGATTCTTCGGTTCTAAATTTCTTGTAAACAATTTGTTCAGTTCACTAAGTAAACATGCAAGCGTGTACCATCGATGATGGTACACGTGGCACGGAACGTGTTAATATGCATCTAGTGAAACAGAAGTTACGAAGTTTTTAATCCTATCGTAGGGATTATTTTTTCAACTCTCTTGCATTTTACAGGTTCTAATTAAATTCATGGTCACCCTTTCCATGCTTCGAGGAAAATAGTTGTTGTTATTTATTACTTTCACTGAAGCTAATTTAGAAGCCAAGAATTCGGATGCAAACGAAATGCAAACTTACAGGTCACAATAATGCATAAATGAACTAATTTATTATACTAATCATTTGCTTATTTGGTATACTAGAAGAGATTGACTTTTATTGCACACTTAATGGAAAAAAGCCAAATACACGAACGTCTACCAAGTAATGGTGTGAAGGGGCGAAATTTAATATGTTCCAATAAAAATATAAGATGTAATTTCTATATTAATAAAATATATTACTATTAATTTCATACCAATAAAATATATAATTTTGTTTGTTACAGGTAAGAGCACTTAATAGAAGTTTAGATCCAAAACTACAAAATCGAAGCGTTCGTGTGTAAGTAAAACTGACATATGTATATGCAAAGTTTCTACAACAAAATTTTTCATATTCTATCATCTGTTCTTACGCATAGAAAAACAGACTGCAAATTGAATACATAATATTACGCAACCCTGACCAAGGAACTCGAGGAAATATTCAGATCTAATTAATCGAATGAGATTAAAAAGAGCCTATCTATCATTACGAGAAACCCCAGGTTTCTATACCATTAAATAAGCAGTTTCGGTTTCTGCAGACTTTCATGTTCGTCGGTGAAGTAAATTTTTCCTGCAAAATGATAATGTCCAATTCGAAATTTCTAACCAAGCAAGATACTTTAGCGAAACCTGGCACAACGATTCACGCGAAACGTGGGCGAATCGCGGATCGTCAGGGTGTGCGAAAGCTTGGCAGCGAACGGCAAACAACAGATGGTAGACAGCAAATGTTTTCGGCACATTCTTGGTCGAATTCCTGACCGAGGTTATACATACATAAATGCCCCACCCAGCCGGGCTTTTTAAAAATGATAGAAACCCCACCGCTCGTGAACTCTGCCGCTCCATTTAATCGCGGTAAAAGCAGTTGCCGCGTTTAAAACAGACGGCCGAGCGAAAATTTTAGCCGCGTCGTGACCGTTTTCTTTTTTCGGGCTATAAGCGACCCGCCGTGGGCGTTAACCGCTTTTCATTTCATATTTACCCGGTCCCTATGTTTCCACTTTCGGACAGATTTCGTAGCCGAGTCAATTTCCAAGCGTGCCTCAGTTTTAATTAAACTGAGGGTGAACTCCCTTTGGGGACGAGGATTTCTTAAACTATTAGAAATATATACCTTAACGAAGGTTAACGAAAGTTGCATTTTTCGTTATTGATGAAGTTAAGGAAGGGTTTAGTGGGATTATCGAACCCTTCAAATGTTATAAAAGATGTTGTTATAATTTATTTTCTGCAATACAAAGGATTTAGGCCTTGACCATAACCTTGACATAACCGAAATGTTCTCATAATTATTATGAGGTATATTGGTTTCGATTTCGGTTCTTCAGAACCGTTATTATATCGGTTCTGTATAACCGTCATGTTTCGGTTCTGAGTTTCGGTTACGTACTTCAGTTCTAATTATAAATGCATATAATTCTAAAATTCATTGCATGTCCTTCGGGGATTAAAAGTATGGATTCTGAAATTTTTGGTATTATTGACAAGTTGCATTGTCAACGAATGCGCTCCTCCAAGTACCCACAATTTCGAGATGCCCAACACTCCCTAGGATTTGTCCATCGACAGGAACTACAGTAATGTCTCTCTAATTGTCGCCCAGATTGACCACAAAAATGGACAATTTGGGAAGAGGAGATACGATTATTCGAGCCTAGCGGTTTATTTTTATAGTTATAAATTGTCCATAATTATAAAAACGAGCCTCCTTATAATCCTGATCCCAAATTATCCATTTTAGTGGACAATCTGAGCGTCGGTAAGGGAGACATTACTGTACAGCCTTGCGAGGCTACCGGAATCCCTGACCCTACCATAAAATAAACGAAAGTGATGTAGCGCCTGTCTATGTGCCTCCGGCTTCTTCAAAAAATAAGCTGTCGTTAACATGTGTGATGATAGCAATTCAATATTTCAGTTCGAATGGCCGAAAATTATCATTGCATCCATGTCGTAAAAAAAAATATGGTCGAATATTTTTTTAAGGACTACTTTCTCCCGAAGTTTCATCAAAATCGACGTGTATCACATCGATATTGTAAGAAAAGAAAAAGTAGGGGGGAGGGGGAATGTTGATCGACCGCTGTTGATCATTGTCGCTTCGATTTGTATTTCGAATAATTTCGCAATCGACGCTGTCGTAGCCGTGACAGTGACTAATTAAATGATTCTGGGAAAAAACTTTTCTGCTCGATGCACGTGGCGCGCTCGATCGCAGGCAATGGAAAACTTTGCGCTGCGCCGGCTAGTCTCGAATCTCTCTAATCGTCTGACTGTTTTCGACCGACAACGTGTAGTCTTTAATAATTCATCGATTCTTTATTTACCGAACTTCTGCCTATATACTTCGTGGTCCCCACTTATAGCTCGATTATAAACACTTCGGGACCAGCGTCAGTGTTAACACGTTCCGTGCCGAGCTTTTTTTACTCGAATTTTCACACTTTGATATTTTACTAAAACTTGATGTATTACGTGCAATTATTAATTCTCGTACACATAACAACGTAACAAAAACTTATCAACGCCCATTCTTGCGGTGGAAATTGATTCTTCGGTTCTAAATTTCTTGTAAACAATTTGTTCAGTTCACTAAGTAAACATGCAAGCGTGTACCATCGATGGTACACGTGGCACGGAACGTGTTAATGATGGAATTTATTCATGCCAGTGTCTGCGACAAATGTGTCGACCAGATTTTAAGATACTGTTTCAACCGCTGTTGTGATTGATCTTTCTATGTAAAAATGTTAACACTACCATACCGGTTGAGCACAGAAGGATAACATGGTTCATTCGTTTCCTGTTGTATCGAAACCGTGTTAAAAGAAACGTACAGAGGTACGGGGGTGACAAGCGGGTGATGAGGATGTTTAACAAAATCGATCGGTTAGGCTACGAAAGGTCGTGGGTTTGAGTCCTTTGAGAAGTTCCCTCTTTCTCCTAAGATAGCTTCACCATTCATATATGCACAAAGTGAACGTACTGCTTATATAAATGGACCGTTTATTTCCATAGACAGGTGGCGGGGTTAGTGGCCACCGGTGGCTTCACAATTGTTTTATTTGCTATTTGTATTGTTTTATTTTCGTGCCAAAAGTTACTATTTTAGATTACTTATTTTATTTTCCTCCAACAATGGATAATTTCATATTCACATCAGATAGTGATATAGGTAAGAAGAAATAGTAAATCAATGTTATTTTATGACAATTGAAAATAGTTATTTTATTTTATTTTAAATAAATTTACACGGGTAAATAAGACCCATGAATATAAACAAAAGAATAATCTTAGAATCGGAGGATGAAGATAATTCTACTATGAAAAATAAAAAATTAATGAAGTGTAAAAAGAGAAGAAGAGTTATAGAGACAGAATATTCATCAGATGAGGATATTGTTACTGAGAAAACTTGGATTCTGTAAAAGAAAATAAAGGAAAATATACGCAACGAATAAACAAAATTAAGCGAAATGCCGGACAAGAGTACTTTACAAAAAATGGAAAATTTATTCCAGCAAAAACAGAAAGTGATATTTGTTATTTCAAAATTGAAATTAAATGATATTTACAATTGACTGATTATGAAAGTGGTGTAAGTCCATTTGCAGCCTGGAAATTGTATATTATTTTAGTTAAATTCGCCTAAAAGAAATTTATATAATCAAATTACATATTGATAAATTAGTACAAACATTCCCAGACTTTACATAATTAACCTATATTTTTTAATTGTCAGATCTGCTAACATTCAATTTTCTCGAAACGAAAGAAAGTGGACTTGCACCACTTTCAAAATAAACGGTCCAAATAAAAGTCATGACGCGCGTTGGAAACATACATTGCGTTAATTGCGGCACCGGTGTTGCAAAGTGTAATCGAAATGCAAGTGCTTAGGGAAACGTCGTGTGAAGACGCGAACCGTTTTTATTGTTCAAATTGAGACCGATGGAAACGCTGCTGTTATCATCCATCGCTTTTGCACGGCAGTTGCGCGAAATACGAAAAGGGTTTCGTCAGAGAAAGTACAGAAGAAGAAACAGAATCGTGACGCATTCGGTTGCATCAGTATTATAGACGATCTGCAATAACGATGACTCAGTCCGTGGATTTATCTTGGCCTTGGAATTTCATGAAACTTTTTGCGGAAATGATTTTGCTAATATAAAGCAGAAACGAGAAACATTCTTTTAGATAACTAGTCTTATTGATTTTTCTGTGAATTCTGTTCTGGAAACTAGTCCTAAAGTATCAACAAAATTCAAGTTGTTTGATGTAATTAAAAAAAAAAAATGATTCCGAATGAAAGGTGTTGCGATATTTTCATGACTGACTGTAATTCTTAAAGAAAAAAAAAAACACTTGTTTTTGCATAAGTTCAACTTTACTTTTATCACGACTTTCCCACGGAAACGAATTCTTCTTTATAATTTTATTCGCAGAAAACAGTAAATTATTTAAAAAGAATTACACAATGCATCGCTTCTACGATGCATTAATAAAAAAAACAATAAAATTCTTTCTACTACTTAAAATGAGCGCAACAGTTGTTTTTTATGCAATGCAAAGCTATGTATAAAGAAATAAAAAGTCTAAGCGAAGTCTAATCTCCTATCGGAGGATACAGCTGCACAAATGAAAAAGAACTGTTTACATGATGCAACACAATGGATGTACATACGTATGTAAATCAATCAATAAGGCAACTGAAACACTCGAATAAACCTGGTCAAGGACGAGGTATGGCGGATGGACACTGCAGTTAAAATATCTCTCAGTTCAGTACGGAAGACAATGAAAAGAACTTTTCAGCTAAAGCCAGTATTATTTAACACGTTCCGTGCCACGTGTACCATCGATGGTACACGCTTGCATGTTTACTTAGTGAACTGAACAAATTGTTTACAAGAAATTTAGAACCGAAGAATCAATTTCCACCGCAAGAGTGGGCGTTGATAAGTTTTTGTTACGTTGTTATGTGTACGAGAATTAATAATTGCACGTAATACATCAAGTTTTAGTAAAATATCAAAGTGTGAAGATTCGAGTAAAAAAAGCTCGGCACGGAACGTGTTAATGAATGATAGACTGAGACGACCGCAGAAATAACAGAACCGACATAAGCGACAGTAATGTTATAAATCGTTTCATCGAGTTGCAACCGCGATTCTTGGATGGTTGATGGAAAAATAAACAAATCGCAGGGTGAGGCTAGAGGTTGGACAATCTGGTCGTTCCGTAGAATCTCGAAGGAACGTTTCCTACCTGTATCATGCATCCTTGGCTCCTCGGCAAGGGTGCAGAGAGCGTTGTGTATAGCACAGTGAAGGGTCTTTTCTCGAGGAAGCGTCCATCCGAGTTCCTCGCGCGGGCACAAAAGTCTGCTGGAATTTTCCGAGATTGGAGTAGAAATTTACCTGGAAAGGCGATCCAGGGGGTGAAGCCCGCTCGACCGTACGAAACCTTTTCCGTTCCATCGCGCGATAATGTTTTTCATGCGTGCGAAGGTGAAATATCTTACCAGGCACCTTCTGCACTCGGATCACCTACAAGCAACTCGAACGTATTTATTTGCGAAACAGTAAGTCACGATTTTCTTAAATGAACATTTTTAATCTTGGAGGTACGACAATTGCCAGTCGTTTTATAACAGATTATGTTCGATGAAAGAAATTCTCGAAGTTAAAAATGTTAGTGTTTTTATAATTGAACCGAGCCATAGATCGACAGAACGCAAGAAGGTAAAAGTTGGTCAACGTATATAACTTTGCATTTTTACTAAAGAACGAAACAAGCTCGAGGCGTTCCTAAATCAACCGAATCAGTTTTCGAGGAAGGTCTGGGAACGATAACGGCCACGAAGATCCCTGGAAGAGCTTTTCACCATTACCGAGACTCTCGACTTTCACGGGAAACGAGCTCTCGTACGGTTACAGAGACTTTATCTCGCAAAGGAAAATAATGTAAGAGGAAATGGAGCTTCTACCGATCGTCGTTGACGTAACTTGTTCCCTCTTGCTTCCCAACTATGCAGAAATGTTGCGCAACTGTAGGAAACAGTATATTTTTCCAACGATGCCGCAAATAATTATGTAGTCATCTAATTTCATTATTTAACACAACTTTTCGACACGTGAACCGCCGAGTCCTAAATACGACTAATCTATATTATTATTTTATAACAATGACAAGATTTGATGAATAATTTCTCAATATTCATTGAGAAATAGAAAGTCAAATGACGATGCATCATATATTATGACATTCTTGCATAAAACGCGTTTTTACACGATGAATAATTAAAGAGTTATTTTAAGTAATCGAATTAGGCGAATCAGCCTCCACACGTGACCACAGTTTTATAAAGCTCTGATAAAGACGAAAACGTTGGAGGTAAATGAGAGCAATGAATCGCGACGAGACAAAGTAGCAGAACTAAACGAGCAACGAATGCGCGGAAAATGTGTTGATAAATTATCAGCACGTTTTTTAGTGTTCAGAAAGAATATGCCGAGAAACGTGTTTAGAGATATTTAGGTCGTGTGGGATAGAAAGTGGACGGATCAGAAGATGTCCCTAGATCCTGACAGAAACTCATCGCTGGTGAAAGTTTCTAGCAGAATGACAAGCGTATGTAGGGCACCCGGTATATTTGGTCGCAACAAATTAATCACGGCGGTAAATCGTGCATCGCGACGGGCCACGATCACGGCGAAGATCAGAAGCCGATACTGCTTGTCCTTTCGTTGTTCATGGCACGTGGATACAATTGCCTGGTAATTTTATTGCACCCTCGTCTCGGCTTGGTGAGGTCTGGCCACCGGGCGCAAGACCGGTTTCGCAAAGTGACTTTAACGCCTCGCTTATAATCCGTGATCATGGCTATTGACTCGAGCTTTGAGAAGTTGGTGGTCCACGTGAACGCGGTTGATACGTACTTGTGAGCCCCATTGTTAGCTACTCTTACACGTTTAATCTACATTGTACAGGCGGGTACGATTTTCGATATTTTTGAACGTGTAGCGGGCAAATCCAATTATTTCCCACGTTAATCAACTTGATGACTGACGAATGTTATCGATTCGAAGAAACTTAACACTAGACTGCGGATTTTATACATTTATGGCAGAAATGAGTAGCTGAAATATAAAATTACGAAGACATAAGAATTATTTGATGATATCGTTACACTATTTTCAACTTAGCTAAATTATTAGAAGAAGCTGTTCATTCTAACTTCACTTCTGTTTCCTGCAGTCATCTTGGAAAATTTCTATTTTCCATACAGATCCGCGACATTAAATGTGATTGGCATGCATTGCTTCATAACGATGGCATTTATTTCTATTTTCCGCTATTTTTATTAGAATATGTTCTTGATTTAAGAAAATGCTTCAATCAATTACTATAGAAGTACTATTTCTGTAACGATTTACAATTGTCTCGGTTCTTCTACGCTTCCTGACTCCCGTCGCGCGACTCGCTCGTCCATGCTCGCGTAAATAATACCTAAGTACACACACAATGCACAGGCACGCGCGTCTGATGTGCTCCTAGCCGATAATGACTACCGCGAAGGAGCGAGACACTGACGGGAGTCCGGAGGCAATGTTTGTTTTTAATTGGCCGGACTCGAGTCCCTCGTTTCGTGGAAATTCAGTATTGCAGCTAACTTGGAGCTAATAGGAAGGGATCATTTCTGCCAATAAGGGAAACGCGTTTGCTCCACTTCTACACTTTTCTCAGCGAATTTCTGAGCGACGGACAGTACATAAATCGCGATCTGACTATCATTGCACTATCTATATATCGCAAAGATTACAAAAACGGCACTTCGCAGTGCGTCACGTTCCCAGCGTTTTTTTTTTTTTTGTTACGGTGCGGCGAGTGGGAATACCGGCCGAGTAATGGTATGGGTCACACGACCCTTGGCAGAGAAGGAATACATCACTCTTGATCTAGGTATATGTAGATTTATTTGTCGTTTTATTTCTGTTTCAAAATGGGTAAAGTTGTAAAACAAAACACAACTTCTTGTGTAAAGCCGTAGAGCAGGGGTGTCAAACTCGCGGCCCGAGATGAACATTTTTGCGGCCCAGTCAATATATCCGACGCAAAGTAAAAATAAAATAGAAATGTGAATTAGAAATTTTGAAAGTAGTCTCGGCCAATAAAATTTCTCCCGAAATAGGGAAGATAGTATCAGAGAAGAGATGTCAAGTATCAGGATGTAAACAATAATTGAACTTTATATATGTTTATTACAATGTACCAATCAAAATAAAAATATTTGTTTCTATGAACATTGATTTTTTTTTGCGGCCCACCTAAAGTTAAGCATTGTTTATTTGGCCCAAGTTAGCTTTTGAGTTTGACACCCCTGCCGTAGAGCTTACTGTTTCACTGCTATCGATCACGCAATTACACACAGTCTCCCGACTGCAAAGTGTATATTACTAACAACGTGACTTTCCTCCGACAATGATAAAGCCCCTGGGATTGTTTCATCAGTTGAGAACATGATCTGCGTAAAATTTGAATTCAAGATTTGAATCGTTCTTTCAAGTCAAAATAAAATTCTGTTCTCCAAATATCTCTAAATACAATTTTGTTCTCTAAATATCAATTTTCTTTTTTCTTCTAAGAAATTATTATGGTCGTGAAGGTCTAATTATTATAACTCTAAAGAAATCGGTATGGCATGGAGTTAAAAGAAGAAAGACAATCTTGTTGACAATCCTGCTTGTTGCAATTATCTCACGACTTCGCTCACTTTCAAAAATTATCGAACCATAACGCATTAAGCATCGGTACCGTCGTCGGTCGAATGAAAATTCACGTGACCGGTGTCGGTTAGTCGCGATGGTTTTGTTCCGTTGTACGCAAACGTCTCTCTCCGACTCTGGACGGCGTCTAGCGTCTTGCGAGCTACTATGCACGTGGCACTAATTTTGCCGGTCTGTCTGTCAGTGAGGTTTATTTCTGCGACATGAATTGTGAGATCGGAAACGCTCCTGCTGGGCAAGAACGATGAACCTATAAAGGGAAAGAGATTTGCGAGAACCCTCGAGAGAGGAAGGTCGGAAGGTCCCAAGTCGGAGCAAAAAAGAGGGTGGACTAACCCGGTGATTTGAATGCGTTGAAAGGAATCAATAGTGGTGAAGGGATTTCAACGAGCACGTATACCGGATCCCCGAGCGTCCCGTTTTTGGCGAATCTTTGGTATTATTGTGAACGCGGGTTTGACTGTCTAATGACCGCATGATTGCGGTGTTACACGCCCAACCCATGATAATGTTATTTTTGTGTTTCGCTTAATGGGCCGCTGTCGCGGCCCGATGATTAATTGACGCTATTTCGAAACGGTGTCGTTAGTCATACTAGTAGTAGTCTTGTAATTGTCTTGAAAGGACCGGACGTGCGGGAAATCGGTGCTTTGATTACAAGATGCAGAAGTCGGTCTGTTAATGTAGTTCCCAGTCTCCAATTGTTTTCAGGTGGAAAATTCTTATTGTTTTCTATCGACGTACGTTGTTCGTTCGTTGAAGTTGATTTATTGGGTTGGCAACTAAGTAATTGCCGATTTCAGTTATAGATGTCTTTCACTCCCATTTTTATGATATCCGTAAATGTTATATTATAAAATTATTATTGTTATTATTATTATGTTATTTTTTAATATCCGTGAATGTTAGCAACTGGACAAATTGAATGCAACGGTCGAGGAAAAGCGACCAGAATTGGTCAATCGTAAAGGTGTCATTTTCCAGCAGGACAATGCTAGGCCGCACACGTCTTTGTTCACTCGACAAAAATTGATGAATATTGGTTGGGAATTGATGTTACACCCACCATATAGTCCTGATCTCGCGCCATCGGATTACCACTTATTTCGATCCCTGGACAACTCCCTTCGTGGTAAAACTTTTAACGACGATGACGCTGTAAAATCTCACTTAACTCAGTTTTTGGCCGAAAAGGATCAGACTTTCTACGAGCGTGGAATTTTCAAATTGTCAGAGAGATGGCAAAAGGTCATCGAACAAAATGGAAAATACATTACAGATTAAACTTCACTCCAAGTAAAAAAAATTTTTTATTTCATTGAACAAATCGGGGCAATTACTTAGTTGCCAACCCAATAAAATTATAAGTCATAAGGTGGACTGAAGAAGAATCGTAGGACGAAGTTTTGTTACGAATGTAAATAACATTTAGTTACGTTCCCCTACCTATTTCTCTATTCTGTCGCGGAAATATCGCCATCAGTTATTACAATCGTTCGGAAAAATGACAGAGTCTCATTGTCCCTTTACGTCCCAGAATATAAAAACACGATATAAGACATATTATATTGTATATGTATTGTATATGTATGTTATATATACATAGAAGCCGTATATTAGCGTCTTTCGAATATCGTTAATCGTAGACATTAATAGGCGTTTTCCATTTTTCGAACATTAGGAACGGAACATGCCACCTGTTATCTTTCATTTCTCAGATACCGTGAGATATCAAATAGCATTTTCTGTATCTGAATTTGTACAGTCCTGATAATAACTGCAAAGCGTATCTTATATTGTGACATCGGGTCAAGAATGTCAATTAACAGTCAATTAAAGAACTAAAATCAATTCATCCTACATATTAAACAAGGAATATTTAACGTTGATCTGATATCTAGACGACTGATCGAATAATAGTAGTCGAATAACGCGACAGATGTTGCTTCGAAATTTAATAGAATCCATTATAATGATTTTGCAGACGTTACAATGATCGCGCGCTCGAGCATGCGAGTTTCTCCAGAGGGAAACAGCGGGTAACAAATTGTCGATCAACTTTGTTATGACTCGTAACAACCGCGCGTAGGTAACCCCCTCGCAGCTACGTGTCCACCGAAGAATGAGAGAGAAAAATAACTACATTTCAATTTGAATCGCGCGTCGCCCTCTCCCCACAACAATAGACCACTCTTCGAATCCACGAGAAGAGGGGAAAATCGGGGGGGAATAATCACCCCACGAGCAAATATGGGTTACGATAGAAGCGTCGGATAAGCCGTATTTTGACCGATCATGTAAACGAGGATAGAGAGTCACTCGTACAGATTCTTTCTAAGCTGCAAAATAAGTCCTCCAATGAAAAATCGCTCCTGAGAATTTTTATTGTACAACACGGATCTTTTCGATCTTCGTTATTTCTTTATCCCATAACGTACCTTTATCTTTTATAGATCGTAATTAAGGGGATTTCATAATGTTCATTTAGTTTAAAGAATTTCACGACTAAAGCGGGTATGCAAATATACAGGATGGAAAGATGAAAGAAGATTAAGCGGCAACATTGAAGCATTTATGGAATACTAAAGTCGATTTACTGGGGGGTGTTACGATTCGATGATCGGCAAAAACTCACGATCATTATCCATCCAATCCTCCGTAAAAATGTACAATTACGGCCGATTCTGTCTATCTATAATCTTGCATAGTCTATTTACGGCAGCTGATGAAACTCATTTCCGTGTTGCATCAGGCAACCGATAACCGGCTTTGTTGTTTACCGATCGTCGATAATTATGCTGTGTTTCTCTCTTTCCCTCGATCTTCGCCACCTCCCCTCCCGGGCTGCGTGAGCTACAAAGTCAAATCTCTCTTGTGAAAACACAGATACCCTCGATTACTAGCCAAAGAATCGCGCTCTTCCGTTGCAACGGTCAAAGGAGTTGCACTTCAGCTTTTCAAAGGATCGCATTTGTCATCTCGACGGCTAACGTTCGCAGAATTGTCAAAAAAATTTACAAATACGTTGCAATAAGTTACGTTCGAAAGCTGTAGATTGTAGATCGTGTAGTCACAAACTAAGCAGCACGTTTAAGTTGTGATTATTGTCAGTCGAAATACAAGACGTGTCAATATATTGTTATTCATCCTCAGTCAATAAAATAGACTGAGATTTCTATGTGTATAACATGCAATGATGAGAGTATATGAGAATCCATTGAATTGCTGTATTTTGACATTTTTAAAGGTTTCTAGAAATAAATTATCAGAAATTTAAGTTATAGCATAACTTTTTGGGAAATAAACATTTTTTGCATCTAACACAAGAAACAGAAACTATTTGGGAATTTCTTTCTTTGTTTAATATGTTTAGCATAACAGAGGTAATACAATATTGACACTTTCCAATTCTTTGAATGTTTCTGGTGTTTCAAATTGCAACTACATACTCATTTTTGTTATAGATGTATAAAATCTACTTATTATACAAGGCGGTTCATTTCACATGATCACTTCAATTATTTTCACTACTACATTTTCACTACTAATTTTGATGGACTCTCAAGACGATGGTATTTAATCGTCTCTGCGTCTTTTATAAAATACGGTTTGAAGGTCATCTTCTACTTTCTCATGTATAATGTTATAATTTTTATATTAAATATAAATGTTGTATCAAATCATTCGTATAAATTTGATTCACCAAACTTCTAAACGGCCAGTGTATATTGTGTTTTAAGAGCAACAAGCTCACATTTATCGAAATACTGTATAATTTTTATTACAAAATAGGCTTAAATAAGTCATCCAATAATTATACGCAGAAGCATCATTACAGTATCAATAATTGTGGAATAAAGAATCTATAAGCCTCATTTATGCAGGTTTAGTTGTTCTCTAGTGCCAAAGATCTTTCACATAACCAATTTTACTTGGATTTGTGAAATAATTTTATTTCTCTCTCGATTTCTTAAAAAAGTAAAATCAACTACACTAGCAACAGAAGAGATGAAAATTCTTTGCAGTCAGAGTGAAAATATTCAGGTACGTCTCCAACGCATGCATTCTCGAAACGTGGCTGGTTGTGACCATAAGCATAAGACACCGTGTTCACATCCCCTCGGGTCGCAACAGCTGATCTTTGCTAGTCGCCGATGATCAGCTTTCTGTTTATAAATTGCTCGTGTCTTTAATTTTCTTTACGAGCATCCTCGGCCTGGATAATACTGTACGCCAGCCACGATCCAACTGGACCCGGTCGGTTCGTAAGCTCCTTTTTATGCGTTCCATGAAGAGCACCATACATTGCATATACATATACATATACATTGTATACTGCGGTGTTCTAATATAATCTCGGCCCCCTTCCTATCCCCAGCCACTTCCCAACCCCGCCGCGATATAAAGCGGCGAAAACGTAGGGTGCTCGCTTATTCGCCTTAACTATTCGATTTATTTTCCCGTTATCAATTGCCACGAATCACCGGTTACCACTGAAATCGCATTTCCACCGGAATCTCCATTCTCCCTCCCCGAACCGAGGGGTGGAAACCGTGGTCTTGAAATTGTCGTGATAATCGAATGAATGTTGCATCGGATATCGATTTTGAGCAGCTGATGAACGTTGCACAATAATGCTGTTTAAACGAATAGGTTTATTTTGTTAGTAGGGAAAATAGCAAAAGATCGTTATTAAATGTTAGTTACAGTGAGCCACGAAAGTATTCGAATGTTCTTTAATGTAGAATGACTTTTCCGAATTTGGACTAAACGATTTAAATTTTCTGTTAAATTACTAAACTTGCAAAAAGTGCAATTGCTTGGAGTGATCAAAAATATAAAAACCTCACGTCTTGTAACTTTTTTATATGAACCTAGGACAACAATTTCAAATTAGTTTTGCAGGCTTCTGTTATTTATTTTCATAGAAATCGGTTGACGTTGTTGTGAGCTAAAAAACAATTGAAAGTAGCAAAAATCGCAGTTTTTCGAGACTTTCGAGCAGGAGTTGTAAGAAATCTGGAGAGTTCTACATTTTTCAGATAAAAAAAGTGAATAGTTCATCATTCCAACTCCTTCTAACATCTCAAGAAAATTCAAGCGTTTTAATAGGTTCGAATACTTTCGTGCAATCGTTTAGGTAAGTACGGTAGAACCATGATTATTCTAAATAGAGTTTTATAAATTCTCGAATAATGGAACAGTTGCTGATAGTTCGTTACAGTGTCAGTTTTCATCTTTATTAATTTGTACAATAAATCGTTTTGCATATGGATTTGCCTTAGATTCAGTTGATTACGTAAGAATTTGGATAACAGAGAATTATGTTATTTTAGAACCGGATAATCTAGATTCTACTGTGGAAATTTTTAGATAGATTGTCATATAACGGAGTTAATGGAACTTATGTTTTTCGCCAAGTGCTGAAATAGATGAAGTCTGTAGTTTTATTGTTTACATTTGCAAAAGGCTTATATGCGTTCAGAACTTTCTGCTGAATTCACGTTTTCGGTATTTTTTCTTTCTTCTTGTTTCTCATTATCTAATCCCACACGCAACTAATTACGCATTCGTTTGATCCGCTTTTACGTTTCACACACGATAACTTTATCGAGTAGTTTCACCCTTGCGCGATAAATACGGAATCATTTTAACTCGGTCGGGGCTGTACATTTTTCTGCACTTATTGATTTCTATGGTTATGCATATGCATTTCGTAATACAATAAAAATTATATTAACCAAGAAAACTCTTACTAGAGTTCACAAAACTTGAACCAGAAGTGATTATGAAGCACAAATTCATTAATAAACCTGCTACATTGAAATACTACACGCTCATGAAGCTGTTATTTATCTTATTATTATTGTTAATAATAGCTCTGTTGAGATAATCAACGATCATTAGCATTTCCAGTTTATTTTATTATCCATGGCTTCTATGAAAATCCGTAAAACTTGATCAAACAAACATTGACTTCTTCAAACAATGACAGACGGTTTTTGTTGTTTCAGTGGATGTTATTTGTTGTTTCATTGTTTACCATTTTAAAAAAGATTGTTCTGACGTCTAACGATGTTTTTAATTTCTCCTTTATGGTCAAGGAAGTTATGCATCGCAATTTTTAAATCTTACCTTTCACCCTTTTTAAAAATTCTAAATCCGCTGTTAATTTATATTTAACCTTTTAGGTACGGCTGAATTCTGCGCGACGCTATTTCTCTAGACGGCAGAGTCTGATGTGTACTGTACAGAGTCTGTGTACTGTATATACAAGGTGTCCCAAAAATGTCTCGCAATCCGAAAGTGGCGGGTTCCTCGGGCCATTTGAAGCAACTTTTTCCTGTACAAAAATTTTCTCCGAGGTACCGTTAACGAGTTATTAACGAAAAACTGTGACCAATGTGAGACGAGCTCAGCTGGCGCGAGGCGACCAAGCCAATCAGCGGAACTGGGATTCGACCGCTCGACCGTTGGCGCCGTTGGCTCGGCCGCCTCGCGCCAGCTGAGGTGGGATTCGACCGCTCGACCGCTGGCGCTGTTGACTCGGCCGCCTCGCTTCAGCTGAGCTGGGATTCGACCGCTCGACCGCTGGCGCTGTTGGCTCGGCCGCCTCGCGCCAACTGAGCTCGCCTCTCATTGGTCACTGTTTTTCGTTAATAACTCGTTAACGGTGCCTCGGAGAAAATTTTTATAAAGGAAGAAGTTGCTTCAAATGATCCGAGGAACCCGCCATTTTCTGATTACGAGACATTTTTAGAACACCCTGTAGACTGTTGTAAATCGATGTGACGTGAGTGAGCTACTAGAGCAAGCCACTATAGTGGCGCGTCGTCCAGAGAGATGACATCCGCGAAAGCCACTATAGTGGCGTGTCGTTCTGGAAGATGTCATCCGCAGAAGCCACTATAGTGCTATATATAGCTATATCAATTATTTTGAATCCATACAAAAATGTCGGACCATAATAGAGGGTTGAAATTATGTCTGGAAAACAGACATCAATTTCACAGCAACCTAATATTTTGCAGTCTTCTGAAGATTTGTGTACGATGTAAACGTACGAAGTTTCGCAGTCTAGTGATAAATATACTCAACGATACAAACCAGGTGATAAACGCTCGACGAATTTACAACACGTGAGCTTAATGTCTCCCGAATGCTCACCGAATTAGACGATCGACAGATACACTTAATGAACCCGAAATCTGTGTTATAAGCGCGTACGTTGTCTTTGAAGCGGGTTATCCGGTGCTGCTGCGAAAAGAGATGTGTCCACAGTCATTCAGTCACTCTTTTTGAGGACCATAAAGGCCTGTCGTGGATCGAGTGCGTTCGTTCCTTTCGAGCCCTCACGACGAGGTATTATTACTCATGAGTCGCGCGCAATTTCAACGGTGCCTCGTTCTTCGTCGGAGACCTTTTATTATGCCGTTGACACATGGCCTACAATCACTTTCACACCCTTCTGTCGTCCGTGACTTTGGGTCGAAGGACGAGGACGGTAACTTCTGTTTGCCAGCTACCCGAACCCGGCCCGCTTCCACCGGCCTGTATCGATTTATCGAAGTAGAAATTTGTACGAGCGATTTGGGTTTAGCGTCGATTACAGCCTTTCAACTTTTTCACGCCGGCTCAATTTACAATGGATATGAGACATTAAAAAGAACTGCGTTTCCCACATTGATAATCGTATTACTTAGTAACCAGGAATGTTCTCGTTGCTTCGACTGCGGATTTTTATGCGAAATAAAAATTATCCAAGTTGATTGTATGAAACGCAAGACAGATGAAAATGTCTTTCCTCTTTTAATCATTTTATTTAGACCTTATACAAGATGAAAATATTCTTAAATTCTTCTAATGTTTTTACAACTTTGTTTTTGATGTAAATAGTCAGTGCGCAATCTAGTTCGCAATCTAGTTATAATTATACTCTGTGCATTTTATGCATTTATGGCTAGATTGAGTAGTTGCAATTTAAAATAGGAGAAAATTGATGAAAATTTTAAGATGTCAACTATTTTTAAGGCATCGAAATGATTAAAGAAAGAAAGAACTTGCTATTTAGTTTCTATTTCTTGCAATTGATACAGCCAATTGTTATTTGGAATGCATACTACTGTTATGAATCACAAATGAAACTCGCAATGGGTGCTACGTAAACAATACACGGCTCAATTCTAGACAATTCCAACCGAACAATTCCAACCAAAAACCGTATTTGCCTCCTAATTTTGGATAGAAATCCAATAACGCCAGAAATTTCGTTTGCCGTTGAAGAAATTTCATTTTCGATTATTTCTTATTTGTGCGGCCGAGGTTTTCGTTCGCGTCTCTCGCGCTTAATATTTGATCCGGGACAATCGTTTCCTTATCGCGTCGTTATCGCTTTATCTTGTTCTTTGGCTACAAAAGCCGAAGAACACACGCGCGGCTATTGTCGCCGCGGGAGTTCCGCAACGGAAACGGCGAGCGGTTCCCACGACCGTTGCGTTCGCGCGGACGAATAAAATTCATCGAATTACATCGTATCGCGTTGTGATCGGTCGATGGCAGGAGCGCCACCCCTGGTTCCTTTTGTCGGCCGAGACATCGAACAGAGGCGCGCACCCTTAGCCGTGGCGAGCGACTTTTATGCGGCAGTAAATTAAGGAGAGCTTTCGGTGGAAACGCCGGGAAACTGCCGCGACGGTGGTGAAAAAGTTGGCGGACAAGGGCATAAAATTCGAGATATATATTTTCGTAACGCTGTTCTACTCTTGCGCCGAAACTGTCCCTCGGATGGGATACGATCTACGGCGGATCGGGCGAGGAACGGGCGCGTGACGATCTTTTACGATCGAGGCATAAAACTGTGTCAAACAATGTATCGCGTCCCTCCGCTCATTTTCCTACGATCGTAACGTACCGAGACCGAACGATCGCTTTATCTTCCTCTCTCCTCTCTCTCTCTCTCTCTCTCGCTCTCTCTCCTTCTCTCCCTCTTTTTCCTTTTGTTCCCTGAAAAGGGCGGTCCTATCGCGATACGAGCGTGAACATCATTAGGCTATACAGTCGGCCGCGTTCGTAGTCGTAAATCGGTCGAGGGGCGGAAAGTATTTAGTCGTTTCGTTTTCAACAGCTACAAAGCAGAGCTATACGCGCTTCTAGTTGGAAAGATAATTTAATTTTTCTATGTCGCATGTAAAATGTTGTCATCGTAACGTACTTACAATACGACTGAGCTGGGCAATATCTTATTCGGATGATGGATAAAAAATAAAAACTAACGAATCAAATTTTATTTGACACATCGACAGTAATGTACAGTACAGTGAGGGCAGTACAGTAATGTCTCTATAATTGACGCCGAGATTGCGCACAAAAATGGACAATTTGGGAAGAGGAGATACGATTATTCGAGGCTTGCGGTTTATTTTTATAGTTATAAATTGTCCACAATTATAAAAACGAGCCGCAAGGCTCGAATGATCGTATCTCCTCTTCCCAAATTATCCATTTTAGTGGACAATCTGAGCGTCGGGAAGGGAGACATTACTGTATCTCGTCTAGAGGGTGACTACTCGTAAGAATGAACACAGTATACGTATACGTAAAAAGGAGTTCCCGAAATAACAACACATAATACAATAACATAACTTTTTCAATTTTAACATTTTCAAAGTGAATTTTTGTTTAACATATCGATGATAGTTTTCTTATGAAAATGAGACCAAACATGATATAGTGTGCACAGATATTTCTAATCAAAATAAAATCAGACATTATACAATTTCGATTACATTTATTTATTTAATACTTATTGTGTAATCCATTTTATTTCATTATCGCTGCGACTAAGAAAAATACATTGTTACAGATAAAAATCAGTTGTCCAACTCCTTTTGACGAAATACCCCCCCCCACCATAATACGTCCACCACCGTGCTTTATTGTTGGATTTTAATTTATTCGGTTAAGCTCTTGATTTCGTTTACGCCATACTAATTTTCGTCCATCAGTGTCAAACGGATTAAATTTATTTTCATCGGTGAAAATTACATTGTTCCATCAAGTTTTTTCCTTATGAACGTATTGTTTTGCAAAAGCTAATCTTTTTCTGCGATTCGTCTCGTTTATATACGGTTTCTTACGCGCCACTCTACCATTATATCCATCTGTTTTCAACACCCGACGTATTGCATCCGGATGAACTTTCTTTCCTGTCTCTTGAAATAATTCAGCACTTAATGTTGGAGCAATTTTAAACCAGAGTTCATTTTTACTTTTCTCAAAATAATACGTTTATCTCGGTCGTCAAGTTTCTGTGACCGACCTTTCTGAGGAATTGATTCACAATTCGATTTTCTTCATTATATTAGGTCTACCGGAAAGTTCTGTCCGATAATGTCATTGCAAATTTCGATTGGTATGCACATGTTCATTTGAGACATATATTTTTGAAAAATGTTGCTCACAAATTGCCATCACGCTGGCAAGAGGTCATAAGTAACGATGGAAATTATATTGTACAATAAATATTACTAAATTGATGAAAAATCTATTATTTCCTTTCATTTCTTAAACGGACAGAACTTTCCGGTAGACCTAATATCAGCTACGGTACTCTTACTTAATTTCAGAAGATTACCGATTTCTCGATATGTTGTCTCCTTTTCTCGGTGAAAAATTACTAATTGTCGTACGTCAAATAAAGTATTTGTACTTTTTCGTCCCATACTCGAAATTTCTAACTGATCCCAGCGGCTTTCGAACAGCAACTGATATTGTGAAGTGTGTTCTTTCATCTTGCTCGACATTACGTTTGTAAACAAACGGCTAAGATGTGTCGTTATCCGCAAGAAATGCGAGAATAAGTTATGTGTCCGAATATTTTTACGACGATAAATTTCAACATAATTTAGTTTCTTGTTTGGTATTAAGAAAAGTATGTGCAATAAACGAATAAAATTTTGTATTACAAACTACAACAAGAACACCAAATTTACTATTACGAACAATCGAAACCAGCAACAATTGTTTGAATAGCATGATGTCCGAATATTAAATAAGAGTCACTGTATATATCTATAAAAAACGGTTACTAATGACTATATTAATTGCTGCAATTTATATATATCACTAATTATTAATATCTCTGATAATAACACATGACACTAAAAATTAACCCCTTAACGCGCAGAAACGTATTAACACGGGCGTGCAAAACCGGCCAAAATGTGCAGACCCGTATATATACGGTCGGCGTCGCAACTTATGTTATGTTACCTATATTAATTGAAAAACAGTACGATGGGTACAAAATTCGATCTGCAATGCGATTCAATATTCACTATAATTATTTATCCACTATTTTTATTGAATTTTTAGTAATTCTTGCATTTTTTTACATATTTATTGAAATTAAGGTCCAAATATGTATTTTCTTAGATAAAAAGAATTGATTTTTTTTGGTCGGTTTTTTTTTTTAAATTGTGCATTAAGGGGTTAATCATACCGGTAACAAATTACAATAACACAAAATGATCTTATTGTTACTTGTAACATTAATGGACCAAATACAAATGTGATGCGAATGCAAAACATAAAATTGATCGTATCATGCATAAACGGGGAAGCAGCTGAATTAAGTAGTCGAGGCTGTAACAAAGAGGAGAATGCATCCCGGAACACGCTGCGATGACGATAACCGAACAAACATCGATATCACGAAAGGAAAACAGAGACGCGTGGTTTTCGAGTGCAATTGGAAGTGATTGGGCTGGAAAATGTTGCAAGAATGGTATTTGTACGGCTGGTATCGGTGCTTACGAAATTCGTCGGTTGTTTGCGTCGAATCGGTCGCGATAAACGAGGGTATGGCTGGGAACCGTTCGCAGATAATATTTCGCTCACGTCGTTCACCCCTGAAGGTAGGATCGGTGATTTTTGTCATACTTTATTCGCCGCGATATTTCAAGTACCGTGTTATCCGGTGTTTTACATCATCGAACCGGCATAGACTTGGACAGCTACCAAACGCCGGTCGTGGTATCACGCTGATACGAGATCTCGACAGACTTTAATCGTTTCCCGATTATCACGCGGAAAATAAAGCACCGTATTCTGAATGTAACGCGACAGCTTGTACAAACAACTTCTTAGGCATTATCGTGTCTCGAGCCGCGCGGTCGCGAGTGGAGTTAACGCGGCGCGCTTCAAAATCTCGTTATCCGAAATCCGACTAAAGCCTCGAGTGAAACATTATGCGATGGGATTTGCGGTAATCCGCTGCCGGGCCACGGTTTATATACGGAAAACTTTCTGTCCGTCTTGATGGATCACAGTGAGTCGATCTGATCCCGATCGACCAAATAAATTTCTCTGGTAATGACGACTACTAGGAACAGACGTGAATCCTGTTTCGCTGTAACGAATCCATAAAAGCAGATTTTTCTATCCACTCGAGTGGATAGACAAAATGGAAAGTTAATAGATACTTATCCTTGCTATCTGTGCGTTCTGCGATTCAAATGAAATAAAGAGCAGAATCTTTTCTAGTGAACATTCATTTTCTGATCAAATGATTCTTTGGAAAATTATAAAATATTTCTATTCATGTAATAGAAGCTGGCTAGAGGACTTAAGAAATGCTGCTCCCGTTCGATTAGATATAAGTACAAGGAATACACTGATGTGATTCAATTATTTGACACACAATTGTCTGGAATACCAGCCATGAACAGTGTGTGTGTATCGATGAGGGCAGACATAATTTGTCACACGTGACATTGCAAATTGCAAACCTATATTAGTTACATTTGGTGAAGAGTTTAGCCGGTGAAGAGAGTCGAAAATATTCTTGACTCGCGATTCAACCGCCAATGAATCATTTAATAGCTTACTATGAGAAAAGTGGTCCACTTGTCTGTCTTGGTCGAAAAGGTATCCTTTTCCCATAAAATCACACATGAAAATGCTATAGACATTTTGTTTTCAATTATGATGTGAGATTGAAACTTCGGACAATACGTTTCTTTTCAGAACTATTCCTCCAGAAATGCTTTCATCTCTTTGGATCGTGTCCTTTAACGGGTTAACTATCCAAGCAGTAACTATGAAAATTCCACGTAATGAAAATAATTAATGGAGTGAAACAGTTAATAGCAACAGTTAATATCGAACGCAAAATTGACTTGTTAAATCTATACAAATAACTACATTGCTTGCGAAGGGGCGAGTTAAGACAAATCATTGTAAATCGAGTCCGTTCTTTGGCCTTGACGCCGGGCTTATTAATAAATCGGTTTACGTCACACTAACGCGGTGAACGTGTTAATAATTTCTATCTCGTCAAATGTAATGCGACCTTTTAATCCAACTGTTCTTAAATAAACAGAACGAAAAGTTGTTGTGTAGCTATCAAACTTCGAGCTCGAGTCAATGTGTAAGGAATGCCTCGATAAATTTACACTCGGGGACGCGGATAAAAGAGTCTCGGCGACCAATCAGATATACCGTCGAGAGCACAGTGAATCACTTCGCTGCTAACGATATCAGTCGCAGTCGCGTTCTTTTCGGATTGCTCGAAAATATTCTGTTTACACGCGACCAATCGTTCTCTGTTGGCAGTAATCCAGGGTTTGTCGCACACGGCGAAAGAAGAAAAGTCGATGGAAAACAGATGTTGGACGCGTGCAATGGCGATTCACTGTAACAACGGAGAGCAACGTCTTGCGGTTGTCGCAGGGTGAAGCCGGTTCCGCTCCCCCTTTTAATTGTCGTTATCGGGTGTTTCGACACGTCATCAGCGGTTATCGCGCGAAAGCACGACAATTAAACGGCGCAGCCAATATTCGTAAACAGATTATGGCGGGCGCGACGCAACGGTCTTGTGTACTTGCTGTGCTCCGAGGGGTATTATGCAACAAGCTGTGCATTTACCAGCCACCTAACGTGCCACATGGGAAGGGATTCATAATCGATCGTGTTTACAGAAATCGAAAAACAGTCGGTCAACTTCTATTTTCGGACAGTAAAGTCAGTAAACAACATTATAATATAGTTCCGAAAGCGCAGACACAGGCTGCTTAATAAGCTAGTTAATTAACCGATATCCTCGCAGATTGAACGAATCATAGAAAAGAGTTTCCATTTGAACAGAAACCAAAGTGACCCCTGTTACTGAAAACAGTATTCCTGATATCATAATTAAATACAAGTAGTATTACAATTATTAAAAATATTTGATAGTAGTATATTAGGTAAATTCTCCTTTATTTTTGACTACCTACATTTTTATTATATAATTTCTTATATCTAACCGTGGACCAAGCCTCTCTACGTGTGAAATTGCAACTCGAAAATTATCATTCTTAACGTTAATGCTTCGAAATCATGCTGTTACAATGAGATATTTATTTATTTCATCTAATTTGTTATATCTCCTATATGTACATTACGTCTGTTTGAGCATTTTGTATTAATCGTCTGGAGTTATAGAGGATTAATGTCTAGAACAATCATTCTCTAACCTTTCTGTGATAATATGTATGTATATCTGCGCGTAACAGAGATAAATAATAATACACGACATTCGCGACTGTTCTATCCGGCTGGTTTGTTAATTTTGAATGATCGTCTTGTAGCATATGTTCATAACGATATACGAGCGTTGTCCCGATTACATGAGACTTTTTCGTCATTCTTTCCAGTCTACTCAACTTCGATTGCTTTAACTATTATTTCTGACAGCGTGAAAACTTGTAGAAATGACGTAACGGAGCGACGAAGCTCGCGAGATCTGCGAAACGATCTCTCGGTCTCCGCTGCTATCGTGTTATTGTCTCCCGACCAATAAGAAGCTTGGCATTTTTGTATTCTACTATACTCGGTTGTCAATAGAGCCGCAGATAACACGGCCGCGTGCCGCTACCGCGATAATTTCCAGTATCTTCGTGAAACAAAATGGCCGGCACGGACTCATGCGCCGGGATGACACGGGTGTCTGCACTTTATCGGGCGCACGCATTGTTATTGTAGAATTTTGTCACGCGGAATTGCGGATCGATCGGCGGCTCGTAATACCGGCGGTTCGTAACGACTAGCGCAACGTTTCCCTCGATCCAATCACCAATTTCGGGCTATTAAATTGCGTTTCCGATGCCCGGCGGCCATTTATTCGGCGACTAACGAGTCGCGGTGTAAAATATTTCGATCGGCTATTAATCGGCCGGTAACGACGTACACTACGAAAAGGACGCTTATTGCGGCTATTCCGCGAGTTATTTTCTCATCTGTCACTGTTTCACGCGATTTATGTACAATCATTTTTAGTGGAAGTCGCGACCGATCCGATTTGTAAGCGCAATCGATTTATAAATATTAAGGTTTATAAATTGAAGCTTTCATTTATAAATTCATAAATATCATAATTTGTTGTGTTTTATTAATGGCTGTGTATTCTATCGATTTTATTAGAGATTCGTAGTTCACGATCGGTATAACTTTGGAGATATACTGATCTATCCGGCCTTGTAATCTAATTGAATTTTTAGTTACAATATGGCGGAAATATCACATTGACGTCTAACTCGTCAGCTATATGTTCAATAACCTTTTGCAATTTGTACTCCAGTTTCACTGATAAAAGCCATATATGTTTGAACAACTTCTTACTTAACATATCATCAATACTTCTACATGCTTTCATCATGTAAAAATTGTTATTCTTAGGCAAAGAACGAAATACTCACCTTAGTTATGAAACATGTAATGTCTAATGCGATCCATACAATTTCTCATTGTCTGGATATATGGCACCCATACCTATTATTAGGTGAACATACGGCATCAATTAAACGTGTAGAAGAAAACCCACAACATCGTATATCAAAAAATATCTTCAAGTTTAAGATTTAAACAGTACAGTACAATGAAAAATTACAAGCTGAAAATTGCAATAATGATATATTATCTACTATTGCTCTTATAGTTAGATACATATTTCGGCGATTACGTTATATTCACGAATAATACCACAATTACCTGGTATATAAGAAAAATTATATGTAAAATCATATATCTTTCAACTGTTCTAAATAGCTTGTGAAATTACACATGGGAGTATGATCGAATTCTACAAGCTTATGAAAAATTCTGTAATGACAGAGATTGAACCGAAACCTAAAATTGTTCAACAACAATGATCTCTATCTATATTCTATCTATATATGATCTATCTATATTCACAGTTCTTCTGCCATTATTCCACACTTCTAACAAAATTTGATGATTCCTACGAAATTCGTATTGTCCTCTTGAATGTCGTAATGTTTGTAGTGATTGAGAAAGACCTCTGTCTTTGCGAATGTTTCTATACACTCGCACTTTATTTTTTAGGAGAATTTGAGCCATTTTGACACTATTGTAATAATTGTCTTGATAAATCTGGCGCCACATGTTTTTATATGGTCCAATAACCGTTAAAACCGTGTCTACTAATTTCTTGCCATCAGTAGCATAAACGTGAAAGTTACATATGTAGCCTGTGACAGCTTCACACGGCACTCTCACAAGTATTCCGTATTTTATCATTTTTGCGGGATTGTACGTTCTAATCAATATCAGAGATATTGATAGACAATACTATCTGAAAACGATCAAATAATTGCGGACCAGCTGAAACGAAACTGCAAGAGTTACTAACTACGAAAGACCGCAAGGCGTCAAAGAGCTAAGTTTGTTTAGCGGGCTATTAGGAGGTCCTTTGGCCCATTGAATCCGTTTTCCCTTCTAACCTTTTCGTCTAAATTACGGTAGCTGACACAGCGAACCATAGTGACCACGAACAGCTGTATCCCGTGCGTTGCGGCGCCGAATATGGTGCGGCGCGATACACGCGTGCTCACGTCGTGATATTGTTACATCGCTACCATAGCAGGCCTCCCAGGTCTGGATTAGTTCGTGGAATGAGCGAGAGTGAGGGGCGAGATTGGGAAGTAGCAAAAGCGAGCAGGAAATAGGGTCGTTCTCGCTCCTGCTAATGGTCGCTACATAGTTCCCAATCTCGCTCCCTCATTCTCACTCATTCTACGAACTGCTCCGAGCCTGGAAGGCCTGTACCATAATGAGCTGGCTGTATCGGCTCGGAACGTGTCGTTACGGAAAATCTTTGTACCGCAGCTGTTTGCCGTGATAATACGCAGCCGGGCCGCGTGAACACTCGTCGCAGAGACCGAATCGATCCAAGCGACAAACAATGCCCCTATCGCAGCCTTTCGATTTGACTTTGTTTCAACAGCGAAGGACGTTCAATGTCGCGTGGCCGCCGTCGGTGATAGCTGCGTGGTTATCGACCTTATTGACACCGAATTTTAAACAATCTAATCAGCGACGCGTGGACATCCCTAGACGAACGGCGCAGAATGGGTCGAAAGAGAACTCGATAAAATCGAGGCAATTTGTTTCAGAAAACAGGAATGTTTTCATTTATGTTATTAATCGCTCTTTCAGTATTCTTGCATATCCCAGATCGCGAGTTTGGATGTATTCTCGATACATCATCGTAGAAATTATTTGTTCTCAGTTTGAATAAATAATTTTGTCACACCCAATTGTATGTGACTTAGCGCCATTTACTGGAGTTTGTTCGGTCGTAGTTGTGACTTTCGTTTGGTGTTTAATCTTGTAGGATTTTGGCAAGCTGCATTTCAATATTTTATTGTTCCGTGGAATTAAACAGTTTTAGAAAAAAAAAATACTAGAGTGATCATGCCCGGGTTTGAAAGGCTCCAAAGATGAATGATTAAATGTATTAATTTAGCAAAACGTGTACTCGGTTTAGCAAATGCGTCACCTATTTTGAGATTTCGAAAAGTAAATGTAAATGGTAGTACCAACCCTCCGAAAGCAAACACGGTGACATTTAGATGTGACTCAACGTACATAACAGATCAATGATTATTCATAAAATAATCATTTAGCAAATAGTACTGTTATGTTTACTTGTTAAATATTGCGATACCATTGTATCGAAATAAATACGCGTTGAAAGTCCCCGTCTTCGAATTTTGCACACAAAAGAATCGTTCGGAGTGAAATACATTCTATATTTATCAAAGCAAATACAGATTGTTTCATTCAGGAATAATCTAATCGTGATAACGTGTGAACGAAATCTTTGAAGAATGTTGAAAGTAAACATTCATTCTCTTTTTAACATCGCTGACTAGACAGTTGAAAATTCATCCCAAAAAGGCGTCTATAATTAATTGTAAAAGCGTATGTACAGCTACTTCATATGTATTTTAACCAGCAAAAGATATTTCTGTAAACATTTCGATCCGAGATTGTCCTTCTATATCCTACATCTGCAATAATTTTTAATCGATTTGAAGCAAGTAACAACCACAGTAACGTACATAATTTTCAATTTTATTTTCATTCATGCCCTGTTTGTACAAAATTGTAACATAATGTTTATGTTTCGTGAGCAGGTAAAGACAACATGAGATAAGAAAAAGAACATCGATCAAACGACGCCTTATGTTCGAAAATACATAATGTACGATTGACTAGTAAAAGTACAATTAAGTTACTATTGTAATTCTTCAGTTACGACATGTTGAACGATATAAATTGAGTGTTATTGAGAATATAATATTGACTATTGCCATGTACATAAAGTGTAAACAACTGCTAATTGCTAAACGTGTCCATAGTCCACATCGATTGCCTTCCTGGGAAACACACGTACGTTCACAGCCACACAGAAAGTTAAAAAAACCCGAGTGACATGTAGAATCATACAAAAGCATTAAAAAGATATTATAATATTATTATTATATTAACATGATATTATATATAATATTATTATTATATTAACATGATATTATATATAATATTATTATTATATTAATATGATATTATATATAATAGTATTATTATATTATTATGATATTATATATAATAGTATTTATTATATTAATATGATATTATATATAATAGTATTATTATATTAATATGATATTATATATAATAGTATTATTATATTAATATGATATTATATATAATAGTATTATTATATTAATATGATATTATATATAATAGTATTATTATATTAATATGATATTATATATAATAGTATTATTGTATTAATATGATATTATATTATTATTATATTATATTATTTCGAGAAAAAAGTAATTTGGAGGCGCCGGGTATCGATCCCGGTACCTCTCGCATGCTAAGCGAGCGCTCTACCATCTGAGCTACGCCCCCTCGACGGACCAGACTGGAATTCCGCGTAACTTCGATAACACGTTCCAATTTTCTTACTATCAGGTTTTTTGACTGATTAGCAGCCGCTAATTGACAGTCGGTCGATTAACGAACCAGTTGCATCCGCCACGCCGCAAGAATCGAACTATTGTCCTTCGCGAAATTCGTTTTTATCGCCGATCTCTTCCCGTATTACTCACTGTTGAATCATCGTCTATGTGTGTCAGATCGTTGCACTTAACCATTTATTAAGCCGCGGTTATCTTACAGTCCTACGGATCACGCTAATCACTTATTGAAAATGGTTCGATTCGCTCGTAATAAATTCCCTGATAGAACGAGACAATGTTTGTTTCTTCTATGTCTTCGTCTACTTTCATTTCTAGATTTTGATAACAGAAAAATCAAATTTTGTTCCGATTTTGAAGAAATTGATAACATTCATACTTTATAGATTACGTATGAAATCTTCATCGCGAGACTGACTCGTTCTAGCGCAAATAACTATTTTCTTTTACACGTAATTGTACAACCGTGGTATATCTAATGTCGATGCCCCGTGTTTCCAAATTAGACTGCTCTTATCGTATCATACATTATACTTCATTTCTACGTAACGTAAATAAGTAGAAAAAAAAACAGATACTTCTTTACGTCGACAACGATTCCACTCAATAGCAACTAGCGTAAAAACTCCATTAAACTTTCAAACATATGCAAAGAGCAAATCTTTTTACTGAGAGAACAATACGAGACGATTTCAATATTTAGCAACAATCGTTCCATTATTGGACTTGTAGTCGGATTCTAACAATAACATGAATAGATCCCGCACGAAGGTTTGTCATCCAATCGTTCTTTTCAACGATCCGTTTGAAACTGTCCCGTCGTGCAATAGTGTATTTGGTCACGCTTTTTGTACGCACAACACTGATCGTTTGAATTTCTTCCTCTTTTTTTTCGCCAGCCTTTCATTTCCCTGCGGTTTTCAGCTCCATTTTGAACGAACAATACCGTCTGCATTGTTTCGAAAGCACTTACAGGGATGCGTCATTAGCAAAGAAATAAAGATGATCCGGTGGTGAAACGCGCGGAGGAAACTCGTGCACGCCATAAAAATGGGCAGATAACATGCTGGGCGAGAAATAAACTCGGTTAATCGGAAGACTTGAGTCATGCCGCGAACAAAGGTACTTTCGATCGGTCTAAATGCCTTCGCACAGGTCGAATGGTGCAACAAGTGTACACGCACGTCTTGAAGCTGTGGGTCACGTACGAATCGACATGTGGGTTCTTCTATGATCCTTTGTTCTTGTTCTAGTTGATCCGAGCTCGGCTGTTCTCCTGAAATGATCGTTATTATTTCATATACGAAGCGACAAATATCTTATTTGTTATCGTGTCCAGAAAGTATTTTGACATAGCAAATGATCTGTTTTCAGGTGTGCACGATAAGTACATTACCAATTTTTATGGGCTTAGCATTTTTGTCGATTCGTTGTTAATTATTTCTCGGTATCAAGATTCATAAACCTTTTTATGCTCATACAAAAAGTTTGGACTATGAGCGTTAAGAGGGGACACCACCCTGAGGCGTTCAGAAATATGTAAAGTTTGGGAATATTTTTTATACATAATTACTAAATAAATGATTCAGATTTGTTTTTGAATTTTTTAAAAGTAGAAATCGTACAAAATGGCGAAATTATTCGTTGTTCCCGAAATCTCTCCTCGTGGAATATTGGTTGCTGGCCGTCGCAGTTGTCAAGTGCTGAAAACAAAAACTAGAATAGAAAAAAGTATTATCTAACATGTGGCGTACTTGTCTTCGAAAATTTTAACAATCATAATCGTCATAATCAAAGTTTCAGCACGCATATAAATTACCGAGATTTACGAAAAGCGTCTTTCAAATTTTTGTTATAGATTCGGATAAAAAAGTTAAAAAAACGGAAGTTTCTTATCTTTTTTCTTGTCATCCCAAGTGATAGCAAAATTTAAAAGAGGCATTTTAGTCATCGTCTAGTAAACTAGTTCCTCTATCATCTAAAAAAGAATACAAGTCATTTAGTTGAATTTTAAAAAAGTTATTACGTTTTAGAAGGTGTACGAACACTTTTGTGGGCCACTGTATATAGTTTCGAGAAAACATACAAGAAGTTTTAACCCTTAAATGCATATTGTTGCCAATTGTCTACATTCCAGTTCCACTTAACAATAGACAATGGACCATGTGTGAAATAAAAGACTTGACATTACTTTTGGCGAGTAAGTTATATGTTTTTTGACATTTGAATGTGGTGGGTGATAACCTTCAATGTGTTACTTGGAGAGATATTTTCCTTTTCCGAGTTCAAAAATTGCTTTGTGTCACAACAAATATCGCAATTGCTTTGCTGCATTTCATTTATAAATAACGTGAAAATTCCTATATTAATAGATAATATAAATACATGACCATTTGTTCACGTCTACAATAATTTTAGTAATAAACGCATATTGTTGCCAAAAGTCTACATACAACTTTTTTTCGAAATAAATACTCAATATTATTACCTAGATTTTTTTATTTATTTTTTACGTAACCTATGACTACATTCCTATAAAAAACGATTTTTTAAAATTCAAAACAAAAAATCATGCATTTAAGGGTTAAGATCACTTTTCTCTCTGATAAAGTAGCAGTTTTGAAACTTTATCTTCAATCGCTTGTGGTGGTTACCCTCAGCGCTCACCAGCAGATGGACACCTTTCCCGTAACTACCTGATCCGTCCTTAACCGACCTTCAGATATCCCCGCATCCAAGGCAGGATCCGCTAGAAAAGCCTTATTGATGAGTCCTCTAGAGGGACCAAAGCGAAACGCTCTCCCTTTCTTTTCCTCCACACCTTCATCTTTTCAACCGCCTAAACGCTAAATGTTCGGAATTTCGAAATATCGCTTTGTCATACATTCTGTGTCAAAATCAGTTCTACAACCGTTAAGGTGGTGTCCCCCTTAACCTTTTAGGCACGACGCGTCGCTATAGTGGCTTCCGCGGATGTCATCTCTCTGGACGACGCGCCACTATAGTGGCTTACTCTAGTAGCCCACTCGGTCATCGTTTGAATCAAATAATCGTCTTCATATGCATTGTTTCACACTTCTTTTGTCTTCACATCGATTTACAATATACAGACTTATCTTAACAATATAACTGTATCTTAACAATATAACTGTTAACAATATAACTGTTAACAATATAACTGTATCTTAACAATATAACTGTTAACAATATAATTGTATCTTAACAATATAACTGTATCTTAACAATATAACTGTATCTTAACAATATAACTGTATCTTAACAATATAACTGTATCTTAACAATATAACTGTTAACAATATAACTGTATCTTAACAATATAACTGTATCTTGACAATATAACTGTATCTTAACAATATAACTGTTAACAATATAACTGTATCTTAACAATATAACTGTTAACAATATAACTGTATCTTAACAATATAACTGTTAACAATATAACTGTATCTTAACAATATAACTGTTAACAATATAACTGTATCTTAACAATATAACTGTTAACAATATAACTGTTAACAATATAACTGTATCTTAACAATATACAGACAGAATATACAGACACTCTGTACAGTACATATCAGACTCTGCCGTCCAAAGAAATAGCCTCGCGCAGAATTCAGCCGTACCTAAAAGATTAAACATGTTTCAACGAATATCGTTGTGCCTAGCAGAGATTGTAGAAGCATCTGCATTGCTTTTACGAAGGAGGGCAACAGATGCACTTGAAAATGCGATCCTCTTCGAATTTAAACAAATGTACCTCTATAACCGAACGGTTACAGAGACGCGAACTACTTACATAACTGTTGGACAGCATTGTTCGAATCAATCTAGACGAGCGCAGAGGCGGTCAAGCCTCCGGGGACCATTACGGAAATCGGGGCGAACCCTCTCTAGGAAAAGCCTGGGTCTCTGCAGCATATCGAGTCGCTTCTCCCCAGCGGGATGAAAGGGAGAATGTGTCAGTCTCTCGGCGTGTATGTGACTTTACGATCCTCCCGAATAGCCTGCACGAGTTCCCGGTCCGGTGAGCGCTATTGTGCGGCCGACAAAAGGACGCGAAACGGCAGAGTTTCCGCGCGAGGTGTCAAGCGAAACGCGCGATTTGCCCGCTGCGCCGGATGGATCCCCGAACCGTTCTTGGCTTCGGACGCGTTGCTTTTTCCCCTGTTATCGGTGGATCGCGTGTCTTCGGCACGTGCGCGTTCATCATCCACGCTGACAGTCGTCGAATCAGCCGGCGAGTCGCGAGTGATTTCGTGACCCTCTTTTCCTCCCGAAAAACGGACGTCGCCGTTATCTGGCGTCGTTTCGCGCCATGACGAGGCGCAACGCGGTGACTCACCCTTCGTGACTTAAGACACGTATGTGCACGACCCATTACAATGTCGCGAAATATGTACTGCGGAAATCGTATGCACGTTCCACTCAGTGTGATCCGCCCAAAAGTTACACGCATGTTGTAGAACTGTTATTTATTTGTTTAGTTCGTTTCGTTTAGAATTCTACAAATGCAGGTTCTCATCTGCTTAATCTACAACATAGGTCTGGGAAATTTAAACAAGGCACAGTTGCTTTTATGTTTCTGGTCACGTTCGAATTCGTTTGTTATTTTAGTATGCTCTAAGTTCACTTACCGAGCAATATAAAAAATATGGATAGAAAGGAAACAAATCGTAAAACTACGTAACCAAAAAAAAAGACATTTGCTGAACTAGCAGCTATCGTTCACGAATCAGAAACTGCTTAGAAGCAACCAAAATACTTTTCAAGATTGGTCTGTTTTCTGATTGACTGAAAAATGGCAGACTACGGAAAATAATAGAAAAATTCGATCCTCGCATGCATCGTTTACACGCAAAGAACTGTTTGTGTTCTTGCAATAATACACAAATTAACGATATAACAGTTAACGGACAACTGAAACGTTTCTACTTA